>NC_070596.1:2861799-3024299 GCF_027409825.1 Scomber japonicus | reverse complement strand
CTTTTCCTGACATTTCCTGACATTCAGAGCCATCTGGAAAAGAAAAATGAGGACAAGAAAAATAAACTATATTTAAAAAAACAAAAAATGAAAAAGTGATTGCATAGAAAACTTAGGAACAAATACCTGTGTAACCATCATTTCCTTCTACTTGACATCTCAACTGCATGCTGCACCTGAAAGACTCCATACTGCTAAATGACAGACAAATGAAAGTATGAGAATGGATGTACTGTTCATTTCAGTCTGACTGTGGTTTTTTTCCAATGTGTGTAAGCAGGATATGAAGGTCGGGCAGGCATGGCTTCTATCGTCATCAAACAGGATCACACATTAAATGGCTCAGAACTCTACAACCATTTAGTAAAAACACTTCCTGCATACGCCTGGCCAAGGTTTCTCAGAATACAGGTAGGAGGTCACGCACATATTCATCACTTTCAGTATGGTTTATTAAAAGTGGCAACGTAGAGTTTTTCACTTGTATCCCTCCCTGTGTTTTCAGACCTCTCTGGATGTGACAGAGACATTCAAGCAGCAGAAGATGAAGCTGGTCCAGGAGGGCTTTAATCCAGAGACCACACAGGATCCTCTCCACTTCCTAGATTACTCTCAGAAGGACTATATTCTCCTGACAGAGTCTCTTTATCAAGACATTGTGTCTGGGAAAATCACTCTATAAACAATTTAGGACAACTGGATAGTTAATGCAGGAGTACTGAGAAGTTCTAGTGTTTATTAAAATAAGCTACAGATAATCTATAGAAAGGCAACATCTCCAGGTATCTGGAATTAAAACCCTGATGGGATGGATGGATGGATGGAGGGATGGATGGATGGATGGATGGAGGGAGGGATTTCTTTAAAACAAAGTTATATCTACCTACATTTGCATTTTTACAGATTGCTGTGTTTGACTTATTTATGTTGGCCTAGAAGGTGAAACTGCCCAATCATTAACAACAGAAGAGTCTACAAAGTATGGAAGAGGATTTGGGCCACTGTGGGGAAAAAAAGTGAGTTCTGACACTTTTTTCAGAATTCTGAGTTTAAAGTCAGGATTCTGAGTTTAAAGTCAGGATTCTGAGTTTAAAGTCAGGATTCTGAGTTTAAAGTCAGGATTCTGACAGTTTTCTCAGAAAGTCAGAATTCTGAGAAAAAAGTCAGGACTCACTTTTTTTCCCACAGTGGCCCAAATCCTCTTCCGTAAAAAAGAACTACTAATGTTTTTTTTCTCCTGTTGTCCTACATTCCAAACTTCCTCAGATTTATCGTGTAACAATGTGGAGGGCCCCGACCCTCAAGATGGGAACCACTTGTGTTCATGGTCCCTGAATAGACCATCTCAGTTCTAATGGGCCTCAGTTCAACTAGTATCAGTATATTGTTTTATTTAGTGTAACATGTGAAATAGGATCTAAATCATCTGCAGTTTGGCCAAATTTATGTGAAAAAAAAACGTAATGTACGCTGAATGTTCAGTAGTTCTCAAATTGTGACCAGACTCACTGTATGTTTTACAGACCAGCAGAATAAAGAGAAAAAGTAGGCCTTCGATGCTCTGGAAATGGCATGTTTTATAGTACAGCTAATTCTACCATTAAAAAAGATAATAGAAAATATCAACTGATTCAAATTCACAAAATCTTGAGTTTTAACCATTTTTAGACATTTTCTAATTTAATAACATAAATTGATTTGACATTAAGAGATAGTATACCAAGTAAACTATTTAAACAATGGAATAGAAATATTTTATATTTTCAACATTGTTGAAAATGATGTATTTAAAAAAGTTTTTACCACTGTTCTCATATTATGATTGAACTCACTATATTTTCTTAGTTTTCCTCTTATTTCCCTAAGTTAAATGTAAAAAGTTAAACAGCCTTTCATGAAAATGCAGCCTGTGTCCAGAGAGACATGGTGTGGGGATTTTAAACAGTGATGAGAAGTTCATCATTTTTTATTCATTTGTAATTTCCTGAAGGTGACTCTGTAGCAACTATAAAAACTTAACATAGCACTTGTAGCATCAGAGCAAATACTTCTACATATAATGTGTGACTTGACATGTGATGAATCATTAATTAGAATTGTGATATGTCTATGAAAGAACAGTAAAAACCTGCTGTAAGACTGACAACACCTCTGTAAACATCATTCCTAATGACACAATATTTCCTATTTATGTACATTTCATTTGTTAATAGACATATTGAAGATTAATTGCCATTTTGTACTGTACTGTAATTTTGAAAAAAATAAACTTTTAATTCATTGCACATCTTTTGTCTATAAAATGTTTATAGCCTTTTACACCCTCACAACATGTTACTATTTACTGACTGATTTCTTATTTGTAGCTTTAAGGCAAAAGGACCACACCCTGCTAAATAATGGTGATGTAATATGATGACTTTGCTCAGCATTTTGCTATCTACTGATACTGACAGGCGATATTAAACACAGACATGCTCCTTTAACTCCACAGGTCAGCACCAGTATTGGTAAGAGAGATACATAAATCACAATCACCAAATAAAAGCCATTTTAAAGATGAATATCTATATTTTCTGTCAGTCTTTTTCCTCTGATAGCAAAGCTGCATTTACAGTCACAGAAGGGAATGTTATGAGGATTAAGAAGGAATTTGGAATTGCCTTACATATATTTAATTATTCCCTGAATCTGGAGCAGAAGCATCATTTATCTTACAACTCATAAAGGAAATAATTAGCCCCTGACAGAATTCAGAAGGTTAACAATAGGATCCCTTTTTGCACCCATGATGTCTTATAATATAATATAATATAATATAATATAATATAGATCTGCACTCATCTGGTGGAATAACAGCACCATGAAGTGAAGAAGAAGCTTCACGTGCAAAATAAAACAGATAGGTAAGAATCACATTCATTTAAATGTCAATACAGACTGACATCCCTGCTTTAATCACAACATACATACAAAACATAGTATATAAAAAAATTGAATCATTTTTTAATTTTTTTGTGCAGCTGATACACATTTTTGTATATGCAAATGTACAAAAAGCATGTTGGTTTATTCCTTATATTCTATGAAATGTTCTCCTGGACCATGAATAGTGATTTGTGAATGTTTTTTGCCATAAATAAATAGAGTAGACTCTTGTCTCTGGCAGGATTTTATTCAAGAGTCCAGTGTGTAATATAAGGGTTAACCAGAACTCCCTCTATTGAATACATCACTCCTGCCCTGCAGCAGCTTCATTGGCTCCCTATCAAATCCTGCATTGACTTCAAGATCCTTCACAACCTGGCACCATCATATCTCTCTGAACTTATTCACATCTACACACCTTCCAGAACTCTCTGATCCTCTTCTTCCAACCAGCTCTCTGCCCCATCTGCCAACTTAACCACCACCATGGGGTCAAGAGCCTTCAGCCGATCTGCCCGGCCGCCTCAGGAACTCTCTCCCACCAGACATTCACACTTCTGATCCCGCCTGAAAACGCAGCTATTCAGAGTGGCATACTCTGTCTCACACTGACTATGTAATCACATTCTTGTTTATTTATTGTACTAATAATAAAATTGTACTTTGTAGTCACATTCATATTTATTCTTTATCTTTGCACTAAATGTCACCTGATTTATATTGTTTGATGTACTGTTGTTGTGTTATATGTGCCTTTTAAAGTGTCCTTGAGTGATTTGAAAGGCGCCTTTAAATAAAATACATCATTATTATTATTAGTAGTAGTATTGTTATTATTATTATTAATAATAAACTCTACATACACACTAACCCTCCAACCTTCGGAGGGCTTCGTTTATCACGTGGTTTCCCGAAGTCATTCCGGGCACTCCCGGTAGTGGGAGGGGTCACCTCTGTGGTCACCACGTCACCATCTAGCAGACGTGGCAGCATACTACGTCATCAAAGAGGGTCCGCTGTGTATTCATGTACTGAGCTAGTCCAGCTAGCAGGTGAGTAGAATATCTTTAAATGATTCACTGTCAATCATTTCCTGTACAGTCAGATGAAATGTTCAGAGTAGTGTTTCCATAGTTACAGTGTGTTCAGCTGCTGCTCGCTGTCACTGTACACGTGTACACTGAGTTAAGACAAGAGAACAAACTCCAGCTGCGTGTGTTGTGAAGAAAGACACAAGCGTTCATTAAACACTGTCTCTGCTCTGCTGTTTAGTTACAATGACAGTAGTTATAAGTGTCAGTGCAGATAGCTGCTGTGTGTACTGTAGTGGATGTCAAGGGCCAGTTGAACCTGCTAAGTGGCTCCTAGGCAAAATAATGTGGAGGCCCCCACTGTCTCCACCACAGTACATGCTGTGTGTCAGTATGTGATCATTGGATTTAGAAATGTGCACAACGTCAACTGAAATGATGGAATAAATATTAATTTTAAAGTAGATTTTGAGACAGGTAAACATGTGGGAACCCTTCAGGTCCTCATCATTAACATGTACACTTTGTAACTGTCTTGTTGCTGATGGATCAAGTCGAGTGAATCAAACGACCACAAACTACACAGTAAACGTACAGTAAGGCTGATGAAGAGCTTTTAGAAGTCTCTGTTGTTCTGTTGGTGACTCAGCCTCAAATATTATTTACAGACTACTATGTTAGAGCTGCAACTAACAATTATATTCATTATCAATTCATCTGACAATTCTTTTCTCTCTCATTTTATCTATAAAATGTAAGAAAATGATTGAAAAATAATTTCAGGAGTCAAATGTCATGTTTTGATGTGCCTAATTTGTCCATACAACAATCCAGATCCCATAATATGAATTTTACCACCATTTATGACAAAGAAAAGCTTTAAATGATTCCATTTCACAACCACCAGACTTTTATTTAAAAGAATGACTGAAACATTTATTTGATTATGGAAATAGTTGGTTTGCTGTCCATCAACTAATCAGCTAGTTGTTGCAGTTCTAGATCTGCTGAGTCAGCCTTTTCTTACCCAGGATCAACCCAGATACCTCAAGTCAACTGCTGGTCCAGAGAAGTGATCCAGTGCTGCTGTATTGGTGTAGCTCAGTGTGGAACTGCTACTGCCTTTTATTTGATTAGAACAGCCATAAAAGTGAGTCAACTAGCAGCTGTTACAACATGAATATAACTGATAACTGACAAAGAAATACATATAGATATACATACAATGTGTCTCTGACTTGTTTGTCAAATGTTGATCCAGTGAAGTGGTTTGGTGCCTCTGTAGTCACTAATTATGAAATAAAAAGCTTTGTCTCTGTGGTGACTCTGCAGGTGGAGGCGCTCCACTGTCAACAGGTTGAACACATGCTGATTCATCATACTGTCTTATTACAGCTGTATTCTGGGCTGACGTGAAGAATTAAGGCTAAGAAGATGATGGAAGAGAGCGGAATTGAGACTACACCTCCTGCCAGCCCTACACCTCCTCTGAGTGTAGCTGCTACAGTCAGCCCCCCACCACTGAGCATAGGTAACATATCATATACTCTCTGCTGCAGGCTTCTCTAGGTAATACCTCCTCTCAGCTGATGGATGATGTGACAATGGTTGATTGGTTGTGCAATTATGTTATACTAGCATTCCTCATGCAGGTCATGGATCAGCCTCTTGTTACTAAACTTTTCTCAATGCATCTCTTTAAAGGACAGGTTCACAATGTTTTAGGTTTGTCTTAAAGCAGCAGTCATGTGTCCATATGAACTCTCTGTAATCATTCCTCCTGTTCATACTGACTATTAAAAGATCTCATTCAAATGTGCTTTCAATGGAAGTGATGGAGGACTAAATCCACAGTGTGTCCACACACTCATTTAAAAGTAGATGATCAGCTTCTATTCAGCTTCATCAGTGTGAGTTAGTCATATCAAGTGATATCTGACACATTTACAGTCTTTTTACCATCAAATCCCCTCTTAGTGTTTCCTGTTGAGCTGTGGTGGAAGTATAGTAACAAAAAGAGGAACTTTGGTACTAAAAACACTGTAACGTTGAAACATAGAAGATGAAGATTTGACTCATTTGGACGCTGAAGCTTCATATTAGCTTCACATCAACTTTTAAATCCATTGTTACACAGAAGGAGGTCTGTGGATTTAGTCCTCCATCACTTCCATTGTTAATACATTATGAAGAGATCTTCTAATGGTCAGTATGAACAGGAGGAATCATTACAACAAGAAAAACATGATTCAATGTTCAGTTGCGTTCCTGACTGTTGTTTTAAGACATTGAATTTGGATTTTGAGTATTACAGACTTTCTGTCAGAGTTAGATTATGAGGATTTAGTTCTTCTTTTGAGTCCACTGACTATTTAAATGCCTCTTTTGTTCATGCTTTCAAACATACTGTGCTCACCATATATTACTTTAGTATTAATATTACTTTAAAAAGGAAATTAATGTTTATTTTTATAGTCAATATGTAAAAGCATACTGTGTGGAAGAGAGTGTAAACACTGATGGTTCCATATACTGAACATCATTAAACATGCAGGAGTTGATCTGCACACTGAGCTTTAGACAGACGATCAGATAAAGTGTCTCTGAGGTGAAACATGGTGTCTTTTTGTTTCAGGTCTGTCCAGCTCCTTGTCCCCCCGAGGAATCAGTTCTGCCCCCCCCTCTGTCTCCGCTGCTCTCTCTCCTGTTCCCTCCCTACCTCCCTTCAGCAGCCATGTGTCTCCACCTCCCCCCCTCTCCTCCCACTTTCCCCCTCCCGCCACACTTTCCTCCCCCTTCACCAGCAGCTCTCCCTTCCCTCCCACCGCATCCCCCTCAGTGCCTCCCATGTCCCCCATGCCTTCCATGCCTTCCATGCCCTCCTCCATCGGACCACCGCTTCCCTCGGCTTCTGGTGTGTTGGCCCCTCCCGTAGGACCGCCTGTATCCAGCTTCTCTATGAGTGCAGGATATGACATCACACGAGGTCATGCTGGTCGAACACCGCAGACCCCGCTGATGCCCACATTTTCCAGTCCTACCACCATGCCAGGTAACATCCACATCTGCCTTTCTTCAAGGGTGGGGGGGGGGGGGGGGGGGGTGTTCTCCACTGGCTGACCTCAGGGCATGATGGGAACATGATCAAAGAGCTGATTGGCTCAGTTGCTGAATCAGCAGCATGATGTTTTATAGAAACTTCATTTTTTGTTTGAGTGTACTTGTTTAGGTCTCATCAGTCTGATTCTTAACTAAGAATTCAGATGTTTGGTTAATGATGTTTACTTACAGGTAAAGAAGCGCATGTCTCTGTCTGCTTCTATTTTGACTATTGATTCATGTTTACTTTATGTATTTGTTTGTAAATGACAAAATACATTATTTATACAATATTTCAAGATGTGATATGTGCAGGAAGACATTCACATATAAGTAACAAACACACTTTAACCTACATATACTCAGATAAAGATACAGTATGTTGGCAATATATGTTCTTGCCAAATAAATTTGATTAATTTGAGAATATGTCATTTAGAGTTGTTAGCACCACAAACTGCTTAAGTTCAGTCCTCATGATTGTGTTACAGAGTGGACTTTCTTCCCTCACAAATGATCTTTGTCCAAGTGCAGACACATGACTTAATTCTGGCCTTTCATCCAATTCCTCACAGAATCCATGTTCATTAGAGACAGTTGATATAATCTGCTGTCTGGTGTGAAAGTAACAATCAGGTCCAGCTAAACCTGAGAAGCTGCTGACTGTTTCCTACACAGGATAAGAGGAGAGATCAAAGATTCAATAACAGAGTTAGAATCAGAGTTTAGTGAATCTGTTTCTGTTCTGTGTCACTCATTTTTCACATTGACACACTCTAATTTTCACTGTACTGTACTGTACTGTACTGTACTGTACTGTACTGTATGAGCCTGTCTGTTGTAAATAGAGCTCATGATCCATCATTAATGATGATGATCTGTTCACAATTGTCACACTGATGCATTTGTTTTGTATGATCCCATTGTGTGTCCAGGTGTAGTGTCTAACCCCATGGTTCAGCAGCCAGCCATGACAGGAGGATTAGTTACTGCATCTCCCATCACTTTCCCAGAGGAGCAGGAAGACCCCAGAGCCTCTGCAGACATCAACACAGGTGGAGGCATCTGGGGCTTCTTCAAGGTAATACTGCTCAAATGAAATGTGCTTTGTTGTCACTTTAACTTAATACAGCATTTTACTGTAACACACATACACACACACACACACACACACACACACACAGACCACTGCCACACATCCCAGGCAGATGGCTGATCCAGTGTCACTCTGTTTTCACTGCAACATCTTTTTTTATCAGTCCAAGATGAAAGTAGTCTCCACCTTCACTGATGATCCACCTTCACTGATGATCTGTGTGTGTGTGTGTGTGTGTGTGTGTGTGTGTGTGTGTGTGTGTGTGTGTGTGTGTGTGTGTGTGTGTGTGTGTGTGTGTGTGTGTGTGTGTGTGTGTGTGTGTGTGTGTGTGTGTGTGTGTGTGTGAATAGATGAAGGAGGAGCAATGTGTAAGGTGCTGTGGATAAAAGTGCTACATAACTACAGTCCATGTAATATAAGCACTAGTAGTTTTAACAACTTCATTCAGGATGTATTATATACCTCCTGAAAAACCTTACTTGATTAATATATATTCTTTTTCTAAGCTGATCACAGCCCTAATTTGGAAATTTTCTAATAGTGTCCAGTGTTGTGACAGTGTTGTCCTTTGTTTCCTGTGTGTGTCCTCAGGGAGTAGCAGGGAACACTGTCGTAAAGACAGTCCTGGATAAAACCAAACACTCTGTGGAGTCCATGATCACCACTCTGGATCCTGGCATGGCTCCATATATCAGTAAGTCCTGTACACAGCCTGTGTGTGCCCCCCCCCCCCCCCCCCCCCCCATCACTACATGACTGCAGTAAAGAGAGTAGAACATACTGGAAAAAGCAGGTATTGGTAAATAAGTATAGGTATTATTGAAATAACTGCTGCTGTTTAGTTAACCTGGGACAGTCTCCTACAACCTAACCCTAACCCTGTGGAAGGCTTTTATTGTGAAGTGGCTGTAAGAAATACAGTGTTGCTGAGTTAGAGGAGCATAATTAGTTGTGCTTTCCTTCAAGAAAGGAAAATAAATAATATCAACAGTCATTATGATACAACTTATTAGCAAAGGAATGGAGGGAAAAAAATATTGATAAGAGTAAAAATGACATAGTTTCCAAACTTGTAGTGAGCAGTGATGAAACAGTTGAGTAAACATTGTTGTGTTATTGCTGTGCAGAGTCTGGAGGGGACATAGACGTTGTGGTGACGTCAGATAAAGAGGTGAACGTGGTCGCAGTCAGAGATGCCTTTCAGGAGGTGTTTGGGATGGCCATGGTCACCGGAGAGCCCGGTCAGTCCAACATTGCTCCGCAGCCGGTGGGCTACGCGGCCGGGGTCAAGGTGAGTTCCCTGCTGCTCAACTCAACTCAACTCAACTTTATTTATATAGCACTTTAAAACAACCACAGCTGACACAAAGTGCTCTCATGTTACTTTTATTTTATGTGGACGTGTTGAAAGCAACAGAGACAACAACATATCACAGAGCAGTAGATAGAAGTTCATACTACATCATATAATCTGAACAGGCCAGAAATAAGTCTGGTGTTTAGATTTTGTGGGTGTTAAAAAAATAAAAGTAAATACAATTAAACTAAAATATAAATCCTAAACTGTTGAACTCTGACCAGCAGCAGCAGAGGGAATAAATGATGTCACTTGGCTGTTTACCAGTTAATTGTAAAATACCTGCAGTCTGTCTAAACATTGAGGGCTTAATACAGTCATTATGATAATCAGTTTAACAGCATGAAAAGTTATTGTGAGGGTCTCAGAAAGGAGATCAGGTCTGATATGAATTAGTCTACATATTAATAAGATAAACAAGTTGTCTCATACGTTTTTCACACGAGGATAACCAAGTTATCCAGATTAAAATGGTGATGAGTCAGGATTTTTTTGGTGCTTCGAAGCTGCTTACAATTAATCTGGAAGTGTTGTCATAGCAACAAGTCTTTAAATCCAAACTTGCTCATGTGCAGCTTATTGACAGTTAGCTGGATCATGACCAACTCTAAATGTGAACTCATTTTCCGATACAAATATCTCACTGTAGAATGAAAGATAATTGATATCATTATGATTATAGGTAAGAACATGCAGTTTATTGACAAATGATTATGATCTATTGTTGTAATTATTAATTAATAATGAAGACTTGCCTATATTTAGACATCATGAAATATACAACAAAATACATTTGTGCTATAAAGGAATCCATCCTTTAAAAGACCAGCTGAGGTAGAATCTATAATATTTCATTTGACATTTGAAAGAATAAAACGTGTTATGTGTTTAGCTGCAGAACTCACTGTGCTGAATGTTTCAGAAATGATAGCTGCTCTTTGGAAAGTTTTAATAATATACTCTCAGCATACAAGGCAGTGAGATGTCATTCTCAAACTGATCAATCATTTCCACAAAATGATAACGCACATATTTACATCAGAAAAACATACAATCAGAAAAAGAGCAGCCTTTAAAATAAAGTGCTAATGTGTCACAATAGCTTTGATATGTTCAGTGAGGAGAAGCAATCACACAGCCAGCATCACTCACAGTGGGACCACATTCACTAGTGATGTCTTAATATGAAAGTAAGGAACGTGTGGAAACATTGTGGAGCACTGTGTAGAGCAACATAACAGCAGAAACAATGCAGGAAGATACAGAACATGAGACTGGTGCATGCTGGGAGGATTTCCAACACACCTCACATGATCAGCACTCAGCAAATCATATGAATCCTGACCATGGCTTCAACTCTCCACTTATTTTGCCTTTGTTAATTAAGATGACTTCAACCAGGATGAGAACCAAATTAGCAGCAATTATTTTAAGTGCGTGCCACGTTTGAAGAACAGAGCCCAGAAGGGGAATGCTTCAACCAGACACAGCCTTGTAAAATACTAGCAAACTGAAACTTGCATTATGTTGTTTGTGTAACATGACTGAAATAAATGATGTATCACACACACAAAAACACTGGTAATGTTGGGAAACAGGGCCAAACAGATTCAGTTTGTTAGCATACTGTATGAGACAATCTTCACTTCAGGAACTGGAAACAGGATGTTCAGCATACTTCCATTGGCTCAACATTCCAGTGTTGTATTAAAAATAAAAGGCATATATTCAGATGTACAGCAGGTTCAATGTGATGCTGAGGTCTTATGTCTGACTCATTTCTTTAGGTCAGATCAGTGTGTGTGTGTGTGTGTGCATGTGTGGAATAGAATAGAATGTCTTTATTGTCATTTCATGTTAACGCACAATGAAATGTGCTATGTGTGTGTGTGTGTGTGTGTGTGTGTGTGCGTGTGTGCGCGTGTGTGCGTGTGGTGCAGGGGGCCCAGGAGCGCATTGACAGCCTGAGACGGGCCGGTGTGATCCATGAGAAGCAGCCAGTGGTCTCTCTGGAAAACTTCATCGCTGAGCTCTTTCCTGACAAGTAAGAAGAATTCCTCTGAGACACACACACACACACACACATACACACACCGAGAACCCAGGCTCCCAACCCAAATGAACACCCCTGTAATTAACACCTTTGTGTTTGAGGCGGTAATGTGATAGAATTGTATTGTATCGGGGTTGAGCATAGCTCAGCGGGTAGCGCACCCGCCCCATGTCTTGAGGCTACAGTCCTCGTTGCAGGCGACCCCGGTTCGAATCCCGAGCCGAGCGGTCTTATCCTGCGTGTCATTCTCCCTCTCTCTGCCTGTTTCCTGTCTCTCTCCACTGTCCTGTACATTAAAGGCAAAAAAGCCCGAAAAAATATAAAAAAAAAAAAAAAAAAAAAAAAAAAGAATTGTATTGTATAACTTTTTTATAATTTTACAGTTTTACATAGAAAACACAAGCCTTGAAGTTTGTGTGCAGACTTACATATCACAATACAAATGTATTAATTCACTTTAAATGATTAAATAAAATAGTAACGCAAATAAAAACATTAAGACTAATTTATAGAAATTCTGTTTTTCTAACTCTTCTGACCTCATTATATATGGTAAATATCAATCTTTTTAGTTTGGATATGTAACAAGGAACGTTTAAGAGAAGCTGGACCTCGTGTGATTTTACAATTATCACTATCATAGGTTTATAATAAAGAAAGATGACTCAGCAAGTATGGCCTGGGATGTGATGTAACTGTAAATCATTGTCTATCTGTCACTTCATCTCATCAAACGGAGCCATGCTTCACTGTGTTTATGTGTTTACTTTCCATGTTCTGAGATAAACTGACATCCACTACAGCAGCTGCTATAAGACACCACAACTATTATTTAATAATAATAATAATAATAATAATAATAATAATAATAATAATATTGCACTTTACATTTCAGGAATCTCAAAGTGCTACAGAGCAGAAAATTTAAAAAAAAGGTTAAACACAGATCCTATAAAAAATTCATATCATAGCTTGGTTTAATTCATATCCATAAAATAAAACACTCCTTTGAAGCCAATTTTTCAATTCTGTAGCTTTAATCTCTCTAATCTTCCACTGTCCTGCTATTATAACAGACATGACTGAACTAACCACTGACACTCTTACCCAGTGAGCCATTGTTCTCACTATGATCCTGGAGTTATGAGAAATGGAAATTAATAAAAAAGATCCTTATCTAGGCATATGCAGTGAACTGTGTGACATGTCAGTGTGATTTTAAATGAGGGTTTCTTGCATTTGGAACAGGATCTGGAAGTTCCAGTTTCACTTGTTTGTGATGATACACTGTGTATACATGAATCCAGCTGTACAGAAGTAATGAATGTTGAATGTTGGTGTTGTCTCCAGGTGGTTTGACATTGGCTGTTTGATCCTGGAGGACCCTGGTCACAGCATCAGAATCGAGGTCTTCACTCAGGCAACTCCTCTGGCTCTGGAGCACGTCCAACAGGTACATCAGCATTTCATTCACTATGAGAATGCAATCATGCCAAAGTCCATTTTCTATGTGTATGATTTGACATACAGTATACAACATAATCTACTGTATGTATATTCACAATCAAATCTAAAAGCAACATGTTTAAACCATGACAGTTATTTTGTTACCTGAACACAGGTGGGTAGAGTACTCAAAAACAGTCCTCTGATGTTTGTTCTGTAGGCTTCAGCATTTCAGAGCCTGCATGAACGCAGCATGGGACGTTTACCGGCGCGTATATTGATGACGTATAACAACAATAACACACTAGGCTCGCAGGTCACTAACCGTGGCTAACCGTGGCTAACAAGTTCATAGCGTCCACCACAATGTACACGAACACACAAACCAGAAACGAGGTTTACCTCCTCGTTGTCATTTTCTCTGTTTCGGCGAGTCGCCTCTGTGATGTCACCGTCAGAGTCCGGTGGGTCCTATCTAACTTAAGTTGAAGTTGTTCTCTTATTTTGCACGGACAGTGTTTACATTAAGGAAAGCCATGTTGCATTAATGTATGCATCCAGTGGGGCATCACATTAAAATTAGGCATAATGTGTTAATTCAACAGTAGGAGATATGTTATGTTGTTATGTAACAGTTTTGGTGTAAACAGCCTGCATATATCGGTATCGGGTGATATCGGTATTGGAAATTAAGAGTTGGGGAATATCGGAAGAAAAGTCGATGTTGAGCATCCCTACTTACAAACCTCCCAGCAACTCATCAAAGTGTTTCTGTGCTGTTCCCCTGTGTAGGCTCAGTCCCTGACCCCTCCAGACTACAGCCTGCGCTGGTCGGGTCTGATTGTTACGGTGGGGGAGGTCCTGGAGCGCAGCCTGCCCAACATCAACAGGACAGAATGGCATCAGGCCATGACGGGCATGACACAACGCCAGATGATCCAGAGCACTGCCAAAGCCCTGGCTGGAATCTACAAACTGCAGCTGCCACCTAGGACTATGTGAGGCTGAACTGGTTCCACTTTGTGTCACATACTGGGAGGAGTTGGAGACATGTTGAAGGAAAAGCTAGCTGATGGGACAGCAGGGTCCCTCTCAGCTCTATATCTGTCCTCCAGCCTCCTAGCAGGGCAAAGCCAAGTGCACATTTCTTTGAAGATTTTGATGTTCGTACTCACAGATGTTTACTGACATTTCAGCGAGTCAGCAGGTTTTACTGTAACTCCATCACACATTAAATCAATGTCAGAATACTTTGTTGAAAGCTCAGGCTCTAGGAACGACCTAACTATTAAATAATCATCTCTTCATCCTCTCTGAAGGATTAACACATCATATATATTGAGATCAAGAACTATAACTCATATTGCAGCAATATTAATTTTCATGTTTTAGAATTTTAATTCTGATGATCATTGTAGAAACAACTACTGATGTCCCAGTTGTGTTGTATATACTACAGATTTATTTCAACAATTTGGACCCGAACTGAAACACAAAATAAACCCAATGAGAAAAGGACCAGAGAATAATATGATCCAATCCAAAAGAGAGATTAAGCCCCACAGGCAGGTTTAGACTGAGTATTATATAAGGTCCAAGGTCTGGTTTTGGATACTGGGAGCCAAGTGGACCAGTGAAGACCTCTACTATATACTTTACCACTGTAAATTCTACTTTGCACAAATGTTGGCAGTGCACTACTTTGGCAGTTAAGGTAATGTGCTGTTTTATAGTAACAGGAAATGATCCAATCATCATTCATCTGATCCCTGACACTACTGCCAATGTCACATTCTAAAACCTTCCATCACTAGTAATAATGTTTTTCTAATGATTTAATTTTGTGTATATTTTTGTTTTATGAGCTGTTTCTTGAACCATTGATCCACTGTAACTGTCCACCTGTTAAAATAATCTCTTTGTAGCTGTAAATAAAAAAAGTGTCTTCAACCATGGCAGAATGAACATCCTTAGAGGCCGTGGGGCTAAAACCCACCATTCCTCCCCCTTAATGTGCATTGTGAACTATTCCCATGCTAACTTCTCCTGCTTACATTTACTGTGTGGTTTTTAGATTTACAATCATTTCATTTAAGAATATGCAAATATTGATAGTGACAGAGGGTCTCAAGATCAGGTAATAAGATTTAAATGAGTGTAAATCAGTTGCCACACAGTGAACCTGCTGATCTTAGAGACATTCTCCTGTCAGAGCTTTTTAAAGCACTGAAGTAGTATGAAGCAACTGTGCTGAAAATCCTTCATTGTTTGAAAGCATTAATGCAGTCTAGTCTACTAGACACTGCCTTTGTATGGACCTTGAAATATGATACTTAACATATTCTGATCATTATGTCCTGCCTATAGGATATATTTGCTTTACACTCAGTCCATCTAGGTTAGTCTGCATGCTGGTACTTCAATCTATACTTCATTTTGTCCTCCTTCTAGTGTGAATGCATTAAATCCAGTTGAAGTCTGTATATAGAGCACAACTGGGACACAGCTAGAATGGTCTGAAGGTGACATTCATGTTTTAGATGTAATGTTTTAGTCTGAAAAATCAGAGTATGGCTTTTATCAATTCCTGCTTTTCTTATTGCAAAAAACCCCATTATGACTGTGCTTTATGTTTTTCCTTGTTAAGTAAAAATCTATTTTGACTTATGAGTAATTGCAGTGGGATCACAACAGTAACCTGGGGTTTGATTAGGAGGACATTCATTTCTTTTCTGCTGCTTCAGACAGATGGACACTGCCAGGAACAGACGCTATTCTTACAGTAGACTAAACACTGTTCTGTTAATGAACATTCTTCTGTGTACTTACTGTCCTTGTAAATGTGCCTTTTTACACAAATAAAACACTTTTTCATGCTGGTTTGTATTAACGTTCAACAAGCTGTGTTAAGATGTTAAGATGCAGTATCACTATACATACAGCCCTCCCACTGCTGTGTCACATAACAGTGCCACTGATGTCAACCACACAATGTCTCAACAAGCAGGGGCCACACTGTGACAGATATGCATATACTTTGTTCTCAGAGGAGGATTCCTAATGGATTTCAGATTTTCATATATTGTACAGATGTATGTATGGAGGCGAGATGATACATCTCGCCTCCATACAATATGTTTTTTTAATCCATTACTGTGGATTTTGTTTGAACAAAGAAAATGTAAAGTAAATTATTCATAGCTGATATCTAGATGTAACAAGTGTAGTAATGTAGCTCCCATTGAGGACACATAGTATATAACGGTGTTCTCCAACCCTGCTCCTGGAGAGCTACTGCCCTGCATGTTTTATGTAGCTCCTCACTCTAACACACCTGATTCTAATTAACTCGTTATCAAGCAGCTGAAGCTTGTCAACAGGCTTGATAACGAGTTAATAATGAGGATCAGGTGTGTTACAGTGGAGATATATCTAAATCATTCAGGCCTGTAGCTCTCCAGGAGCAGGGTTAGTAACCACTGATATACAATATACACATAATATATCATTTACATGTGAATATGCGATGAACCAAAGTTTTTAAAAAAATCATTCATCAAGAAAATTGTTGCCGAATTATTAAATAAATATAATTGCAAGTGGCAGCCTTACACATTTTAGACTTCCACAGTAAAGATTGGGAAAGGAACAGGACAAATGATTGAAGCATGAGGAGCTACAACACCCTGAAACCTTCAGCAGGTGATGCCTGAAGCAGCCACAGGTTGTTATACAAACTGAGGAAGATGCAATGTAAAATATGCATTATAAAGACATATACTATATAATGATTCAGTCTTTGAGGGCTTTACCTTAATTCACCATCTCACTATGTCTATGTCTAAGTGTAAGTGCTTTCAGTGTTTAAATATAAACTGAACAGAAGAATATCTAACAAACATGTTCTGTATGTGTGAGGTGAAATAAAATCACTTCATCAGGTCCAAGTGTTCCAGATGAAGAGCTGTCTGGTTCTCATGAATCTTTTTAAAATTCTGCATGAGTATGGTTCAGTTTCAGCACAAGTTTGGGAGTTGATGAATACAATTCTCATCTGCTGAGCTTTCAATTCAAGCAGAGGAAGGAGATACAGTATTTTCCCATCAATGATTCATGTAGCCTGAAGAAAGAAATCCTTTCTTACCAAAGGAGCTCATTTAGTCTCTCTATCTCTGTCAGATGAGTCTGATTCAATCCTGCCACTGAGAACAAAGCATAATGAAACGTGATAGGAAAAAAACACCTGCTAGACTTTAGATGGTATCTTCCCTAGCTTGATTTCCCCTAGCTTGCCATTATATCCCCTTTGACTAGCAGGAACCACACCGCAACAAAACGTTTGAACTTTCAATGGTAATTCAGCAGGTATTAAGCACAGGTGAATGCATGTGGGTGAAGATGGTAGGATGATGTTGTCTGTTGGGCTGATCTTGGAGGGTGTACTGAAGAAACTTAGTGTGGGTTTTTGTCTTAGGCATGTTTTCACCCAAGATGCTTACCAGCCAGCAGACAGTTAGAATAAAGTAGAAAGATGAATAGATGAAGGACCAGGGAAAGGAAGGGTAGGTCGAGAATCTGAAACAAACAAGGTAGGATGGGTTGATGGGTATAAGAATAGGCTTGGAGGGTGATTTGGGGTGTAGTTGAGATTTAGGTTCTTAACCATAATGCAGTACCATCAGGGAGGCATCTGATTGGTCCCACATTTATTCTGCAGCATGACAATGACTCAAAACATCCAGCCAGAACTATCTTCATCAACAAGAAGATGCAGGTTTGGTTTACACAGAGCCCTGATCTCAACATCATAGAGTCAGACTGGGATTACATGAAGAGTCAGAATCAGCTGAGACACTGAAATCCACAGAAGAAGAAGTGGAAACAACAGACCTACTGAGAACCTGTGCAGGTATGCTGAGGAGAACTGCTGCTGTTGATCAAATACTGATTTCATTTAGGTTTCTGCTGTTAACTCAACTTTGTATCAAGTTAATTGACAAGTAAATTCATGGCATTATTTTTAAAATCATTTTCACTTTATCTTCATCATCTTACTTTCAGTGCCTAAAGCTTTTGCACAGTAGTGAACTGCAGCTGGTGCTGACAGTGGAAGAAAATGAATCCCCCTCAGCTACATGTTTCTAGTGGATACCAATTTACTGCTGATGCTGTTGGCAGGCTGAATTATACTGTGTTATTCTGTGTTTCTGTCTTTGTAAAAAAAAAAAAGCTTAACATAGTTTGATGATCTGTGTTAGCGAAAACTTTACAGCTGTTTCTCTCCAGTGTCAGAAATGAACTGTCTTTAAATTCTTCCTGTATCTACACTATAATCTTGGGATTAAATGCTTCTGCTGTCTCTAACTTTGATAAGCTTCCAGAAAAATCCCCTGACATTCGCTGCAGTGTTGTATATCTCTTTATTGGCTTCACTGGGTCTAAGGCTTGGAGCTTACTTTGGGTGCTGCATATCGCCATCAGCATCTTTGGTTCATTTTAGGAGAGGTTCATCTTATCAATACGACAACCATGTGATCATGACACAATAGAGTCCCCCAAGTCCAAAAATGTTTGTGAATTGTGTGCATGCAAATTAAAATGATCTTGTTCATACCAGATAAATCCAAGATATGGGTTTTGTGTGCTAACATGATCATCTCTCTCACATACTTTATTGAATAGTATCTTAAACACTTGTGTCAATAACTTGTAAGAATGAGAAATGGATTTTGCTTCTGACTCAGTCATTTTTTCAAACAATGCTCCTCTAGAGCTCAAGAAGACATTCTACAGCTGTCTTCACATGCTGAGATGTATTAATCAGGACTAGTAAACTGATACGTGTAAAATAGGTACCCCTTTAAAGTATAAGCTGACAGCTGTTCACTAAACATTCCTGTGAATACAGACCGAAGGCAACAGTGAGGATGGTGGAAAACAGTCTCCATTACATACTCATACACTGGAACTGTGAGGGTGTGATGCTCCCAAAATCAATATGAAGGTCTGTGATGACACAGTGTAAGTAGTCTCTGTGCTGCAGACTGTTTCTGTGCACATGAACAGAATGCTCCTCCCCTTACACATGCAACTGTGAAATTGAAGTGAAAATGTTCCATCAGATTGCAATCATTCACTTTGGATGCAGTCACTGTCAGTCCACATCTTCTATTAGATAATCAAATCCTGGTTTCACCTCCATCAGTCACAGAGTAACATTATTATTCATTTGGAGACGTGTTTCTGTGTAATATTCATTCTCCTTTCAGCTCTGTTTGGATTGCCACCAACTCCTGAAGAAAATGTCTCTTTATCTGCTACATGCTCCACCAGCTCTAACTGTTTGTGTCAGCTGTTGGGTGCTGGGCAGGTAGTGTACAGTCAGTGAGTTTCCAGTTGAACCATCACAATAAAGCTGCAGTCATACAATCAAAACAATGAGCTGGAAGATGCTGAAGGGATTTTCCGAATTCATGACAATTCTCTGTTTGACGAACCCTTCTCACATTAAACACAGCCGTTTGGTCAACAGGTGTTTACATTTTCAGTGTTTGCTTCATTAAACCTGGACTGGGTGTCTGCAGACTGCTTGATTTGACTTCTGCATTACATTAGAGCTGCATGCAGCAATGAATCAATTTCACCATTTTCTGAAATCTTATACACCAAACAACTCATCAATTAATCTAAAAAGTAATGGATTAAAGGTCAATGATGTTTGCTTTGACTTTCCTGTTGTTGGTTGAACTTGCATGGAGGACTGTTTTATACACTAGGTCCTACATTGTCAAAGCTGTGTGTGTGTGCAGGGCCTTTTATGCAACAATATTACTGTAACTAAAACTATCTTTAGTTACAGTGTATCTATCTAAAGAGCAGAGAGAATAATCAGAATACATCCAGCTCACTCCCTGCTCAATCACAAACACTGCACATAAACCTCAGACACAGAGCAGCAGACAGCATCACCACAAACAGAACACACTTTTTTAAGAGCTTCTACCCTGCCACAGTGAGACTCTTGGCCCAAACAAAATGAACTGATGTCCTGACCTGATCTCATAGCATATCATATCATATTATATTATATTGTCTCCTGGGCCTGTGCAATATACTTGTGCAATTTAAAAGGCAATTGTCTATGTAGGGTTTTGTGCAATTTACAATGCTCTCACTTTCTCTTTATTTCTAGAGATGTATATGTTTTATAGATTTCTTGTGTGTCTTTTTAACTTGACTCTCTGAACAAACTATGTGAGCAAGCACAAAAGGCAAATACAGTTCTTGATCTTGATCTATTTTCATTTATTTCTATGTATTCTATTGTAGCCTACTTGTCTATAATGATTTTATTTTAATTACTTTGACTTTATATTGTGTATTGTTCTCATGTCTTCTGCAAGTTTTTTTCTCTCTACCACTCCTGTCTTCTCACTATTTGATGATGTGTGTCTTTGCTTCAGTGCTTTGCTTGAAATATACCTCTCGTGCACACTACAGTATCTATAATTAGGGGGGGGGGGGGGGCGAGCCGGGTGAAGAGATGAGAGGAGAGCTGCTGTAATGTGGACTGGGCTGATCCGCCCCTTCCTCCCAGCGGAGCCACAGGAATCACCTCAGCTGTGTGAGAGAGGCTGCAGAGCCCTCACCCGGCTCAGCACGCAAGGATCACCCTCTTCCTGTGGAACCCTCTCAGTCTTGATCGCAGTTCTTCATGCTTTTGTCGCATATGCTGTCGACAGTGAAGCGGAGAGGTGCAGGTAGAATGGGCCAGACCCTCTGGTCCTCTCTGTAACACTGGAAATGGATCCGACATCCCCGCAAACAGACAAAGGTACTCCTAAATGTGTTGGAGGATGCATGTGTGTGTGTTTGTGTGTGTGCTTGTGTGTGTGCTGGATTCAGGTGTTTGGATGCATGTGTGAGGTCTCTGCGACAGCCTCCAGTCTACTATACATGTGGTCAGAACGGATATCGGATTTGCACTTGTTGAGTGATGTGGATGTGTGACCCGTTTAACAATGCAGAAGCTCCGGTTAGCTGCCAAAGCTCAACTGTCATGTTTCACTTTGATCACATGTGAATGAACAGTTGCACATGAATGTCAGAGAAGCGGATGCAGCGTCCTGTCACACTGATCCCTGCTGCTAACTTCACTTTGACTCTCTCGTTTCTCCTTCAGCTCAGAGCTCTGTCATGATGCTGCGTTTTCTGTGCTGCGCTGAATCAAACCTACATCCACTATGAGTATACATTCATATTACTGCTGGAGCATTTTCAGAAACAGCCAGTACATACAGCGTTTTTTTTTTTGGGGGGGGGGGGGGGGGTATCCTGGGTCACAACCCATGCAGCATCACAGCTGTTGCAGTGCCAGAACACTTTGTCACACTTTCTGTTCTTGCTGCATATTCTGTGACATCACAGTCATTCGTTTCATATTGAATGCTTCTGTTGGTAAAACAGAGACAAGTAGGAGGTCATACTAATTGTCACATTTACTTTGTGTGAGTTGTACCCAATGACTTCAACAAATCCTCCAGACAAAATGACAAATGCGGTCTTTTGTCATCGGTGTCATCTAATATGGGCCTTGAACAGAGACGCCCATTCTTCCAGTAATCCACATTACTGTCTATTAAGTGATGATGATATGGAGCCCTGATACATTTTTAAAAACTCATATTTCAGGACTTTGAGGTCCTGCATGATGATATGACATGGGAAACAACTATTTGAATGGCGTAAGATATAAAGTTTCTGCAACTGCATAGCTTTTTTTCTCATGTATATTTTTTATTTGTATGAGTCTCCTAAGTAATATTCATGTCAAAGGCAAAAGGTTTTATCATTAGCATATTCAACTTCCTCAAATTCATATACAAGGCTACCTGTTCTGCTCCAGCAAGCTATTCAATTCAGGAAAATGTCATCCTAAGAGCAAAAAGGACTGTACAGTGTGGAGCTTCAAGTCCTGCTGTCAGAAAGCAGCAGTTGAAAACAGAACAGATTTAGCAGTGTCAGTAGAGAAATGTTACTACTGCTGTCAGTGCAATGACATCACAGAGCAATGTGATAAGAAAATATGATTTCAGAGTACACTCCATAGGTCTGCTGTTATAACAAGCAATGATTCTCTTCTGAACTGTAAGCTGCTCATGCTTATAAAATAAAAAAATATAATATTACATCAACAATGGCACAAGTCTTATTGTTTTATTTTGTTGATTTATGAGCCATATTTCAACTCTGAATCAATTGAGATTAAGACACAATAATACTTCCATCAAAACTATGGAGAAAGGCAGAATATGCTCATGACGCATATGACAGGTCTGGACCAATAGTGACATTTAGAGAAAACTCAGCAAATGTGTTAGTTCAACTGGTTCTTACACAAGACTCAATGTATTTCCTCATAGAGACCTTAATCACTGTTATCACCTTGTTGGCTGTTTCAAGGCAACATCCTGGTAATTAAACTGTGTCTGCACCTTGCAGTTAAAAAGTAAGAATGCAGAATGCACCTATAAGTTTCTGTGAATCAGAGGTTTTTATGTGGGGAAAAGGAAGTTCAGAACGGCCTCCAGGTTCTCTGAAGGACACACCTTTATGGGCCGTGTCCTTAGAGGGATGCAGCCTCTGCATTAGGATGAAGCTAAAGAGAGAATGGGGGGGGGGGGCAGGGATGAGGGAGATATACTTACTATCATACATATCTACATATTTTAGTATTATTTTCATACTAGACTAGACTGTTGTTTGCAAGCAGAAACTAACTATAAACTCAGCTTTATTACTGTATAAAGTAGATATAGTGAAGTTGTAAGCAAACCGTTCTCTATCCAGCAGATATGGGGCAACGTTAGCATTTATTTGGAGTAGTGTTTGTAGTCCATACTCTCAGACAGACAGAGGAAGTGACTAGCTGGTGAACATAGTGGAGCATTTAGCAAATAAAGAGACAGATATTCTTCTCAGGAGTTCTCAGAGTGAATACTGGACATATACGTTTATTCAAATACTTTATTATTACCCAAAACCTTTTTGAGATTTAAATGAAATATAATATTATTCTAAAAATACTTCTTGGCGTGAATATATTTTGTGTCAATAGGGAAGTGTGTATTGTAGTACCTTAGTCCTGAGGGGAATAATTCATGGTTGATTGGTCTTGCAGAGGGCAAGCACACGTTTGAAGCATAAGCAGGACAGAAAGAGGTAATGCCAGGAAGAAAGTATAAAAGTTAAATGAACAAAACATACTAATTTGTGTTTTCTGAGCTCTTTTGTCACATGAATAATTTGAAGAGAAAATAATGAGCATAAGCCTCTATACTTATTTATTTCCCAATCTGCACTTTTTTCATCATCTTGTTATTTTTGTGCTGTGAACAGTATGCATAGCTAAAAGGTGAAACGAGGTGGAGTTTCATGAGATTACAGTAGAAGTAGTCTTTGATGTGCTGTGACCAGAATGACTAGGTGAAGCAACCAATACTCATTCTCTAACTAGTAGACATAAATAGATAGGAATAAAGATTACATTTTTTTGCAAAGGTAAGCAGTCTATTCTGAGCTGTAGATGAATGGGTGTTTCTTACCCTTATCTCTCATCTACTGCTGCTTTTCTACTGTGTGGAAGAAGCTTTCACTTTCAGTTGATTAAATCCTAGCGCCATTTCAAGGTGTCATTTCACACAATCATCCAACCTTAATTAAATCTGCTAAGGTGCCCCTCACTAAAGATGAGCTGTTAACCCCCATCCCTCCCCCTCTCTATACAGTGTACCAGTGATAGAGGGTTTGCTACGTGGCAGTTAAAAGAAAAATGTATTTGGGATTAGTACAATATTGATTTTTAAAAAATATATATTTATAATATTTGCCAATATCCGATATGCTGATATTTTTCCAACTAATTTTGGCCGATTGTCGATGGAATTACTCATATATGCACATATTTTTTTTTCCACCTGGCTGAGGTGTGTTCTGGCAATATTATTTATCAAGAAGCACAAAGTCGTTCGTTGTCTTTCTCTAGTTTATTCAGTTGTCTGCAGACGGACTCCTTGCTGTCTCAAGCGTGAGATGGCACAGTAAGCCCAGAGCAGAGGAAATTGTCAGATTATATACAATACATTATCTCGTGAAAGGATGACCTTGTTCTACCATCAGAACAATGTAAGCACAATAGTAACATCATAATTGGTGTACAATCAGGACAATGGTTAGTCAGTAGATTATAACATACATGATGTTCACTCAATGTTCAATAATGTTCACTCAATCAGCATTTCATGTAACATAAGTGGTGTCATGGTCAGCAGATTATGACACACACATACACCTAATCATATGACATAGTTGCTCATTTGATCAGAGAAGATGAATAATAAGAATTCCCATGACAGGTGACAATAACGTAAGCATCATCAGATTGTACTAATCATGATCAAGAAGGACAATATATGAGGGAAGAACTTAGGAAGACATGAGTTCATGACCATTGACCAGCCAAGTGGTTCTAGCAATAGAGTTTTCTTTGAGTTCATTAGATAAACAGAATTAAGGTGGTGGTAACATACCTAGACACCAGTGACTCATGTACTCATCAATGATGTGGCTGTTGAGGTGGTCCCCTACTACAAGTATCTTAGCGTCCTTGTGGATAACAAGCTGGACTGAAAAGAGAACACCCGAGCCATTTTTACAAAGGCCCAGTCCAGACTGTTCTTCTTCAGGAAGCTTCGGTCATTTGATATCAGCAGGTTACCCTTAAATGTGTTTTGTCAAAGTATTTTAGCTAGTGTGCTTTTTTATGCTGTTGTCTGCTGGGGGTGGGGGTTGAAGTCAAAGGACAGAAATAGGATCAACAAGTTAATAAAAAAGGCAGGATCCATCATTGGTTTGCCTCTTGACTCACTAGAGGAGGTCATGGAGAAGAGAGGAGGCAGGAAACTCCGTAGCATCCTGCACAATAAGGACCACCCATTGTTTGGTGTTTTTAGTGAACTGGAGAGCTTAGTGCCAGATTAGTGATGCCAAGGTGCTCTACAGAAAGATTTAGAAGCTCCTTTATACCTGGTGCAGTGAGGGTTTTTTAATGAACATTGCTGTTGACTGCTGAGTGTTGTGGATTGTTGGATTGTTTGATTGATGTTGATGTGGTCCTTTGCTCTTATCTTGTACTGCCTGAGTCTGTATGTTTCCTTGCTGTACATTGGCTGTTTTTGTGAGAAGGTGACATTCAATTTCCCCTCCAAGGGATTAATAAAGTACTTCTTATCTTCTTATCTATCTTATCTAATCCTAAGACACTGGTTCCCAACCTCCATTGTAAACCAAAATATTAAGAAGACATTTTTCTCAAGCAGAGTGGTACATCCTGTCAGCTGAGGTGTTTCCTGTCTATACAGTCAAACACACACTCAGTGCTTCAGTTGGAGATTGCACACAGAGAGCTGGGGCCAGCTGTGAGTCTAGCAGAGTATTAGCTGCAGCATTGCCACAGGGAAGCATGAACACCTAGCATCTACTAGCCTCCCAGTCGGAGGACCGATTCCTGGTTTGTTATTGAGCTTAAAGTGGGAAGAAATTGGGCAGCTAAGTGAAGTGGAACCTGTAGAGGAAGCACCCGGACTGTTAGGGTGACCTGCAAGTCCTTCTCCATGGCCTCGCCGAACTCCTCCCAGCCCTGGATTTTTGCTTTAGCAACCACCTTAGCTGCCACATTTTTGGCCCTTTGTTACCTATGTGCTGCTTCTAGAGACCCCTAGACCAGCCAGACCTGAAAGGCTGCCTCCTTCAACTTGACGGCCTACTAGTGAGTTCTTGGGTTGCCTCCTTGACAGGCACTGATGAGTTTCCAGCCATAACTCTGAGCAGCTGCCTCCACTTGTATTCCATGTCCCCATCCTGTTGTTGAACACCCTCAGCACTAGTTAGTTTAGTTTCTTGCAGGTCTGTTTGGCAACCTCCCCCGCCAGCTGATCCAGATACAACACACCACTAGATGTTGATCAAATGATAGCCCTGTCCTTCTCTTTACCCAAATGTCCAAGACATCAACTACAAAGTTGATTATTAATCTTTGGCCTAAAGTGTTCTGGTACCAGGTACACTTATGAACCAGTACCTGTACCTAGTAAATCTAGTACAATGCATCTCCTCTCCTTGTGTAAGATGAATGTTTTCTTTTCTACATGGTCCTTGACGAATAGATGTAATAATCTATCCTAAACTAAATGTCACTCTCTTGGTGGCGCTAGAGGTAAAGTCAATAGAATATATCCTCTGGGGAACATGAAGTAAAGTTAGTGCCACTTTGTCCTGTGTATGTTGAGATATTTGACTACATAATGGAAAATCATGAGGATGATTTTTTGGGGATTTGTGAATGTGTGTGCTAAATTTAATTGAGATCTATTCCAAGGGAACTTGCAACATATGGTGTGATACAGAAGAAGAAGAAGAAGTGTATTTATGTATTGTATTTATATAGCGCTTTTCACAGACATGAGTCACAAAGTGCTTTACAGGAAGAAATAGCAGATGTAGTGACCAACACAGTCAGTTGTTAAAAATATACAAAGATTAAAACAAGGACTCAATGAACAATACAATACAATACAATAAGAAAACATAAGAAGTGTATAGGATGAAGATGATGTATGGAATTACTCAAACGCCTTTCTAAACTACGGGCAGAGCATCCATATTTTTTGGTGCTACAACTGCACTACAGCAGAACTATGACAGTTATTCTTTTGGTTAAACTTGACGGATCATATAAATTCCCCTGGAAGCATGACAGCCTCATTGCAGGCACTGTCTCCTATTTATGCCTTTATGCACGTTTTCTTTTCTTTTCCTCTGTTTATCTCTGAATGCAGTGATTTTTTATCTAGAATCCAAACTGAAAAAGGCTTTGCTTGTAATTTTATTTCAACACTCAGATCTCCCAAATCTCACCCCTCCTGAGGACCCCCCTCTGTTCTGATTGGTTAGCATCCAGATTATTGGTTAGCTGCATCCCAGCCAACTTTGGGCAGCTTGGGAAACAACGTCAACCAACTTTGAAGTGACAAACTACTTATGTCTAGTGAAATCATTCCATGCAGATAGTTTTGGTATTTCTTTGTCCAGGTTTTTAGATGTCTCAGAGATTTCTGCCTCTAATCCAATACAACTGATGTGAATGGAATGATTTGAGGATGTAAAGTAAACATTTTTTCTGTTTAGTTAATTATTTTAAATGTAACTTTTCAATAACAAACCTGAACAAATGAAACCAAATGTACCCACACAGATATATACCAGATAGAATTTTGGGAGAAATTATCCTTTAAGAATTTTGTGGCAGCAATATGATAACAGTTATGCTTTTGTCTTCCATCTTTATAGACAATGAGGTCCATCTGAAGTGGCTGGGCCAGTCTGGTGTGAAGAGGATGCCACAGCGCCCCCTGTGGGAGCTGCAGTGCCACTGTCCTGCCCCCGTCACACACTTTTCTTCCCGGATGATGGAAGGAGAGCCCTTCACCTCTGCTCTCTCCTCTCTGCTGTACTCCGCCGGGGGACACTTTATCGCCCTCTCCTCTTCCTCCTCTTCTTCCTCCTCTTCCTCTTCGGATTCAGCTATCGCTGCCATGTCCCTGGAGCAGAAGACCACTTTTGCCTTGGTCATATTTCTCTTTGTTTTCCTCCTAA
This sequence comes from Scomber japonicus, assembly GCF_027409825.1. Lineage (NCBI taxonomy): Eukaryota > Metazoa > Chordata > Actinopteri > Scombriformes > Scombridae > Scomber > Scomber japonicus. The sequence continues at coordinate 2,996,577 of NC_070596.1, read as the reverse complement.
TCCTCATTGTGCGATGCTTCCGTATCCTGCTGGACCCCTACCGGAGTATGCCTACCTCCACCTGGGCTGATGGCCTGGATGGTCTGGAGAAGGGCCAGTTCGACTATACTCTGGCCTAGGGATCAACACAAAATACACAAACCCAACCACATTGGTGTGTGTTCACACATGCCCAGTTACATTGTACTGTTACTGTGTTTGCCTTGAGCCAATGGAGGCACTGGGAGACTGTTTGAATCTCACATGTGCAGACTATATGAACAACAACTAGCTCAAAATGAGCATATGGGTGTATTTAATTCATATAGAGCTCTATGTGGGTCAAACTGTGTGAACTGGGACTTCACACTGGCTAGGCTGACTGCGACTGTTGCCTGCTAGTTTGATATTTTAAAGAAGAATAACAGTTTTCACGACTTGCACAAATAGTTATAAAAGATAATTTGGTAGTTGTTTAATTATTCTTATTGTATGTTCAGACTGAATCTAAAGTGAAATGTCACCATGTGTTATTCACACACATTTTGTACCATGATTTACCAACTGTACAGATGTTAACTGTAGCGAGCTAGCATTGTACACTACCTGGTCTGTACATTGCTTGGTAGCTCATGTACGTAACTAACTGAGAAGGCTGCTTTTCATTTTTCATTTTCTTGTTTTATTACATGCATTAATTGGAGTCATAAAAACACAGCATTAACACAAAAGTTTTAAATTTGCACAAACAAAAGTTTACTTCACACTTTAGTGAACTTCCCTCGTGTCGTGACTTTTTATGTGAATATGCCAACAAACGAGCTTCTTTCTTCAGTCTGAACACACCTTTAGGATTATATGTGTGTGTATTATTGTACTGTATTTTCACATAGAGATGACTAGGACTGGGTATCACTTCCACATTTTCAACACAAATCCCAGTATAATACATGAGTTTTGCTACAGATTCCAAAACCATACATTTTCAATATTTTATTTTGAGAAAACTAAATTCTACAAACCCCCTTCTTTAATTTAAAATAAGACACCAAAGTATTATAAAAACACAAGTAGCTGTACAAGAACTAAAACTAAAATTGTCAAAATTATAATTTAAAGCAGAGCTCATCTTACTGATCAAAGAATGTGTATAGATTATACATCAGACCAGACATTCAATGTCAGATTTCAGTACTTTACAGTTTCTTCAGTTGTGTGTGTTACAGACACATGTTGGTTGCTACCAAAGAAGAGTTTGATACCCGCCATGGGATTGACCCAATGTGTGAATCTGACTGGCCAGGCTGACACTTAAAAAGACTAAGAGATGTCATAGAGACAGGCACAAAGTTGAAAATGGACATCTTCACTTGAAATGTGGATGTTTTGGTGGCTGCTTTGACAATGCTTAGAATTATACAGTATGTATGTCTACTATTAATGTTTACTGGAGATACACACACATTTCCTTAAATGTGGATAGACCTTAATTTTCACAGTGACACACCAAACCGTCCCTGTGTACACTTGCAGAGATCCCTGCCACACCTTTGTCAAACTGTGAACTGTTTACACTGTCAGCAATTGGTGGTTCACAGAGACCAAAAAGAAAGAGTGCATGTCAAAGATGAGCTCATACAGGGTAGCCATTTGACTTCACCACACCTCACTGTCTTAGCCTAGCATCACTCTGTACAGTGTAGAAATACAATTCAATATTCAAGCTTAAAGATATGATCTTCTTTGGTTTAGAAACATGAAACAGAATATCATAGTTAAAACTGAACAGCAGTGACTTGAAGATGCAATTGTTCTATTCCATTTTGGTACTAAGATGTTCCTTAGAGAACACTGAAGAAATGTTTTAACACATAGTTTTTTAATGTAATCATTCAATGGGAAAGAGAACAGGGTTTTACTCTAACAGGGTCTTAGCATTAATGAGCCTCTTTCACACATGCACTATAACCCTGATACTTTCTGGATTTGAAAATGTCCGAATCAGTCGGATCAGACTACGTAAGACGGATTAAACAGACTTAACCCTGCCAGCTCCCTCGTACAAAGTCTGTGTAATGTCACAGATTGATCCCATGTGTGAATACAGCAGTGAATTGTCCAGAGAATATACAACAAGCAAGGGAGCTGCAACTATTCGCTGCCATAAGCACTACAAAATACAGGAAGGGAGATAGTACAAACAATTGCTGAACAAGCAGCACTTCTCTCATCCACAGATGCTATTTTACACCTGCAGCTGGTGCTGGATAAACGCAGCAGACCAGCTAAGTTGCATTGTTTTGACTGGGCATGAATGCTGTGCTGTGAAGCTAGTGGTAATGGGAGACAGGACTTCCTGTGATTTCTCATGAAACAAAACGTGTTTTACTTCTGATGAAAAGCTTAAAAATGCTGAATTACAACCGCATGTCCTGCCTTCTGCACCCCTCGCCTAAACCAAACGGAGTATTTCCAGTAGGTGTGAATGCGTCTGACATGGACAGTCTCCTGTTGCTGCTATTGTTGGGAACACTACATGTGTCAAAGGGCAACTCCACAAGTCCAAACATGACTCTCTGGACATTGTCAGGAGTTCATATGTGAAAATGGCAATGTTCAAAATGATGGTTCATTAGCCATGCACAAGCATTTCTGCCATCATTATGTTCTAGTTTATTGCATGGGCGTCCCAATTATTCCACAAATGGCCACGTGGCTGCAGGTTTTCAATCCAACCAAGCAGGAGCACACCAGACTTGATTAATTTAATCAGCTGATCTCAGTCTTCAGACAGCTGATTGATCAAATGGTGTGCTCTTGATTGGTTCGAACTAAAACCTGCAGCCACATGACCCTTTGTGGAATAGTTTGGACATGGTTTATTGGCTTTAATGAGAAGAATCTTGAACCAAGCTGCACAGTTTTTACTGTCATGTTAGTTTACATGCCTTTTCTGATAGCGTAACAGCTGCAGTCAGGACACAGCTTGTGTGACCACTGTGTGTGTGTCATGGAACCTACTTTTCATTTCAATGCCACACAGTTTCTCACAGTGCTGCCCCACTTTGCACAACCAATTCATGTAAATTCGTGTCCACCCTGCCCCGCCAGTTACAGAGCAGGTACACACACACCTGTTCCTGGACGCTGCATCTGTCCTGATATGAGCACTCTTTGAATTTTTGAATATATCCCTTTCATCACACCACAAGCTTTGTCTGCGTTGACAGGTATCCCAGCATGCTTTGTGCAGTGAATTAGTCACTTCCCATAGAAAATGAATCAGTAATTTTGTCACCAGTTTGTGTACAGTTGTGTACCACAGATTTGAGGTCTCACCTGTTTCCCCATTCCATTCACCTATTTTTGTGCTGTGTGTGGTTTGAAGCAAAAATAGACAGTGAAAATGATGTGTTGATAGTCACATTGACATCATACCAGCAACATTACACCTAATTTCAATGTCTATATTTGTCAAATATGTCACAGATATGAAAACATTCTGAGTTACCACTGCGGCTCAGCCGGCATGGTGATGGGGCAGGGAGTCTTTCTGGCACAGAGTCGGTGACACACAGAGCCTCTTTTGTCGATTCCTCCCCATTTTCTGTGATATTAGTTCAAACCGGGACTCCTGCCCGTTGTTTTACCTGCTTCCAGACTGAGATTTTTTGTTGTTATTTTCCTTATTTGTTGTTTGTTGTCAGTTTCCCTCCTGACAGTTTGTTTGACGGAGTGTATCTTCACTTAACTCATCATAGTGGTGGTGGTGGGGGGGGGGGGGGTGACTGGCAGAATAATGAGTGTATGTGGCTGACATAGAAGAGAAAGCTGCTTTCACCTCACGTTATTATTTATTTGTCACTATTGAGCACATGCTGCTTAATCTTTTTCTGTCTAAAATGAGTATGAATTACATTTTTTATGAAATTATATGAAACTATTATTGATGGCCGTTATCAAAATCATGTGTTAGGCTTCTTTCCCAAATAGAGCCAAATGAGACCTGTGTGAGGTCAAGTGGTATTTTAAAGTTTGTCAAATACTTGCTTTTTACCAATGTGAATGGGTGGACAAGCTTTGACATAACTATCTGCCTACTGTGTGTTCACTGAGAGGCAGGTCAGGATCATAGTCATGCACCAGAGTAACCTCTGGAGGCTGTGGCTCAGGAGATAGAGTGGGTCATCCACCAATTGGAAGATTGGCAGTTCGATTCCTGGCTCCTCCAGTCAATGTGTCCTTGGGCAAGATACTTTAACCCCAAAATGCTCTTTTGCCATCAATGGTCTAACCACAGATGATTTTGGTTGGTGTATGAATGGTTAGTTTCCTCCTGATGAGCAGGTTAACACCCTGTGTGGTAGCTCCTGTCATCAGTGTATGAATGTGTGTGAATGGGTGAATGGGTGAATGAGATGAAGTGTAAAATGCTTTGAGTGGTCATAACAACTAGAAAAGCTCTGTTTAAGTACAGTGCATTTACCCTCCCTGAAACCTTCTGATTTTTGAGGACAATATATTTTTAATGTTGAAAGCACAACAGGAGCTAAAAGCCCTATTAATTCATCTGTCCCTTTCTGTCACTTAACCAGGTCCATATTAACAGCAGGCTAAGCGTCGTAGCCTGCATGTCCCATCCTGAAGCTTACCGTTGGCTCTCTAACCAGATAGACACCAATAGAAAACCTTTGAAGGCTAATCCTAATCAGCTGCCTGAACCATCTCAACTGACGTCTTCTGGATGGCTGAGCAGCTCACACTGTATCTAAAGGCAAGCCCAACTGCTTGTTCCACAATTTGATTATTTCACTCATTACCCAAAACTAATGCCAGACATGAATAGGGGTTCAAAGGGACATCATACAGAAAATGAAGAGCTTTGCTTTCAGGCACAGCTCCCTCTTTACCACAACAGTCTGGTACAGCGACCGCATTACCTTGTTGATTCCACGTTCCATTTTACTAATACAGTCACAAGATACCTGAAACCCTTCACTTGAGGTAGCCCAACCAGAATGGGTGACATCTATGAGTTAGCTCTATTAGTTTCTCCACAGTTGTAGTTATGGTTTGTTCGCAGTATGCATTATATCCTGATATATTGCCCTCATCACTCATGTGCCTAAAGGTACCTATAAATCTTTTGGTATGTAAAACATTAATGGTCTGTAGTTCTTCATGTTATACCTCTGTACAGAAAATGTAGAAAATGCACAACCAAAGCACCAACAGAGTGCAGCATATGCTAGCTAGCCATGTAACACAGGTGCACAGTTAAAAGCAAGTAGATCACAAACAATTCCAATGTTATAAATCATTGTTTGAATGACCTGTCCATTGTGAGTCCCCCTGCCAAAGATTGATATCTGTTCACTTTGTTCCCCACATTTAAAGACTGTGTAAAGTGAATCCAGACATTTTCTTCTAAACACCTTATATAGGTCATAAATGTATTTCTAAAAAAAGGTGTAAAAAGCATTTCAACCATTTAGATTTGAATTGTGGAGCTAGGCTTCACAAACTGTGTTTCAAGATTTCTGTGTTCAGGATTTAGTGGGCGGATCTGAAACTCACCACCGCGTTACGTAATGCGGCGATGATTAGCATAAACCCACCCCTGCTGCTGTAATGGTATAAATACATTCATCACACACTACTACTACTACAGCTAGCCAGTTAGCTGAGTTAGCCGCCAAGCTAGCAGCCGAGTTAGCCGCCAAGCTAGCAGAAAGCTCTCAGACATAGCATCCATGTTTCTGGTAGAGGTGGTGACTTTGACATTGACAGGTGACACTTGGTAGGGGGCGGGGTTTCAGCGAACTCCGCCGGCACTCCAACAGTGTTTGGGAGCAGAGAAAGAGGCTGCTTTTTACACAACTTTGAAGCCCAATTTCATATATTTGGCGATTTTTTTAATCATTCAAATTTGGCAGGGTGGTTAACAACACACTTTTCTGTGGTATGTCAAACTCAGAAAACACATTTATTCTTACTTTACATGGACTTTAAGATAGTTGCTGCTAATCAATGTGAACTTTTCATCTTCCCCCCTCAGCCCTCCAACCACTGAACTAATCAACTCAAGGCAGATACCACTAGCTGGATATCATACATAAAGAAGTTACTTGCCAGATTTTTAATTTATTGTCATATGTATTTGTTTCGTCAGATTTTTGCCTCATTTTCTCCCACTTTGGACGACATCGTTTATTATAATTGTCTGGAGAAACTCCCCTTTCCATGTGTCCAGTACAGCATGTGTGATTTAATGATTTATAAGTGAAATGTGAAGATCAGGCCCTCTGACTGGTTTGGGAACGAGTTTGTCTTTTTAACTTTTATCTGCGTTTACCAGAGAGGTGCTGTGTGACAGGTGTGATAATCATACTGTATAAATGAATGAGATTATGACAGAATTTTACTCATAAGTTGATTTCTGCCTCTACTAAATTAGTTGCACCTCTGGGTCTCTTAGCAATCCAAAGCACACAGTTAGGACAAAATCTTTCAAAAGATAATAAAAGATACATCTTAGAAAAAAACCCCAAACAATTTAACTAGTTGAAACGACTTTTAAATAGTGTCATTTCTAGCTTGCTGGTTAGGGTTTGGAACAATGCACTGCTTACAGTTTACTGTTGATTTTGCTGATAGCGATGTTAAGAATCTTAATTAATAATTTCATCGTTTTCAAGACCATTGGACTTGCTTTTTAAATGTAATGGACTAGTCTTTTGAAGTAGCACAATCATGTAGAATCTTTAACAGTTTGCTTGTACAGAGGATAGTGGACACCCTGCGTCCAATCAAGTTGTCAACAGCTTTCATTACTGTGACTGTTACAATTTTTGTGAGAATGACAACAATGATTTTGACTTCTATTTAATTGATTTTCTTTTTTGACATTTGGATTTTTATCTGTGTAAATATACTAGTAATGTCAGACGCCTTGTTGGTTGGTTGGTCCACTGTTTGGGTCCATTTTGGTGCAGGGTGATCCCTGAATTTCTTATCTAGAAACACCAGCAAGCCAATGTTTTCACTTATTCAGTGAATCATGTCCACATCTACTAGGTGGATTGGCAAAAAGTTTGTACAGACATTCATAATTCTCAAACAATGTATTCAAACACCCCTTGCTTAAACTTCATCTAGTGAAATGTTACATTTTAAATGTAATTTTGGTTTATAACCTGCAAAACTAATGATGTTCCCATTAGCCTCAGCCACTTTGCATTTAGTGCTGATAAGTAAATGTTAGCATGTTATCACACTAAACTAAGAAAGTGACCATTATAAACATTACCTCAGCATTTTATTATCATTATTGTGAGCGTTAGCATTGAGCTCATAACACCGCTGTGCCAAAGTACAGCCTTGTGTGGCTGCTAGCATGGCTGTAAGCTAGTAAAGGTTAAATATGCCTGAAACCAACTAGTGCATACAAAGTGTTTGAATGTCCACACTTGAAGGCAGGTTAAAGCCTGTCATCACAGCCTCCTCCTGGCTGCGTCCTACTGCCTCAATGATCTCTCTTAAGACTGTTTGTAGCATGTCTCTGTAGTCTTGACTCAATGAGTCTCATTAATAGGAACTTGTGGGTATTCATGGTGTCACACTTGGTGGTGCACACAGCAATTAGTGGAAGTAGTATGAAGAATGAGGAAAGACAGTTTGGTAGAGGTTTGAGCATGGACCTGGTAATAAACTTTAAAACTTGGAAATGTGTATGATTTGTGATCTGTCAATCATTTTGAGATCAGACAGGAAAAAAAGATCTACCTCTGTCTTCATAGTTAACTGTTTGTGAATATTCCCCAAATAAATGACAGCTACCTTTAGAAACTATGAGAGGATACTAGTTAACAATCATGTCCCTCTTGCATTAGAGATGTGATCAAAACTGCATTTATATGAATATTTCTATGTCCTTATCTGCACATAGAGCACATTTGACATGAATGCAGCCCAGCATAAGTAGACTATGTTAGCACTGCTTACATATTTAATTAGCAGCTAAAATCCCTTTCCCAAAATGCTTTGTCCTTACTGCACAGACACAAACACACTGTCAACTATCTGTATGTTGTGTGATAAAGTACTTACAAATGCTAGAGGCAGGTGCAATTTCATGTATCAATACAAAGATTAATAATACATGATAATCACATTGCTGATATTCCAGTTGTAGGTTTTCTAATCAAATGAGAATATAATGGAATAAAATCTTATTCAAGGAGCTAGCATGAAATCAAAGTACCTTAATTAGCTTACATATTATTTTTCAGAATTGAATCTCCCTCAGTACTCTTTCATGGTGGTGCAACTGCATTATTGGTGGTTCTGTTTTACTGAAACACTGCTGATGATCGGCTCATACTGTAACCTCCATGAACCATGCTTCCAGTTTGTAACAATGACCAAGGCACTGTTGGGAAAAAAGGAAAATCTCCAGTGCTGATGTAGAGTTGTAATGCTGTTATCAGTAGCTCAGCCTGTGTACATACGCAGAGCCATAGCTCTAGTACTGTGTGAGTGTGCTATAATGTGGTTTCTGTGTCTGCTTGGAAAACAGTAGATTTATAGATTTTGTGTAACAGAGCAACACTGAATAAACTATTTCCAAATCAGTACTTTGTTCTCTTTGGCTATTTTTTATCTGGCACAATTTTTTAGACAATGTCAGGAAGATTCAGAAAAGATGTACCACATGGAATTTAAGTATAACCAAAGGCTAGTGTATTTTACAAGACAACAACAACAACAACAACAATAATAATAATAATAATAATAATAATAATAATAATAATAATAATAATACAAGAAATGTAGATCAAAGTGCTTTACAACAAAGTAAATTATATACACCAAGTGCTTCACATTAAAAGGGCCTAAATAAGAGCAAAAAGCAATGTAACATATGATGGGAATAATTTTAAAATAGTAAAAATAGAATATAGTAAAAGTAGCTGAAACACAGGATAAATAGAAAATAGAAAATCAAGTAAAATACAACATTTAAAAAGAAGTTCAGTAGTGCCTCAGTGTGAAGATGACTGATAGAAAAGTTAGTTAAAGGATAAACTGAAGAACTTTTTTTGTTTTTTGCTTTCTTTTAACAATATTTAGTGAGCTGCCTCCCTGATATCTAAAGGTAGTGTGTTCCATAAGTAATAAAAACTGCATCCCTGATTTTCTTTCTGTTGTTGTGAACATCCAAAAAAACAAGAAGCAGGTGATCACAGTGTTCTTGAAGGTGAATAGTTAATAAAGGAGCCATGTACCTTGGTCCTAGCTCATTGATTTGTATGTAAGGATGAGAACCTTAAAATCAATTCTGAAACTTACAGGAAGCCAGTAGAGAGCAACTAAAACTGGACTAATATGTTCTCTCCTCTTGGTTCTGGTTAATAACAGAGCTGAAGTCTCTCAGTGTTTTTCTTTTCTTTTCAGGAGGCCAGTAAAAAGTACATTACAGTAATCAAGACAGCTTGAGATAAAAGCATGTGTGTGTTAATCCATATTTTTATTACTGTCAACAAATCACACAAATAGACCCAACAATATGTTCGGCTCTCAGTACTTCCTGACTTCCCTGTCTGTTGCTTTCACCTCCAAACCCATTGGTTCCTATTAAAAACATATATCTTTAAAAATGACTTGAATACACTGTTTCGATTTTTAAAAAGGTTCACTAGTTTCTTAAAACAGCAGGTCACTGTAGTTCGTAGCATACATTACTCCACATTTGGTGTTCTAGTGTGTATTTCTGTGTGGGTCAAAATACAGTACAGTGTGTGAGTGGCCATGGTGATTAAGGAACTGGTAACTTATTAAAGTAGTGTGACTCATTTAATCGTTTTTGGACATGAATGGGGAACTGTGACACAGAGAAATAAAACATCACTGTACTGTACTGTAATTCATTGTTGGTTTGGGTCTGACTTTTGAGATTGAAAGTTCATGCAAACAGTGTTTAATAAAACAATCTCATCACAAGATATATTTAATAACTGCTCTGGTACACATGTAATTTAAGGATGTGTTGTCTATGATGGCTTAAATGTAATACTTGAAGGTTCATCAAGAATAACAAAGCAGAGCCAGCAATGTGATTATGTCATGCTGGAGCAGACTGCCACTAAAAACTGTCTCTCCTGTGTTTGTTGTGATTAACACATAAAGACTTTGTAATGAAAGTGCTATTAGGAAATAAAACAGTGCCTACACTACGTAATAGTGAAAAGAAGCAGGATGGAATAATCTTTTATAATCATATATAATGTGACCATTCATTTGTGTAATGTTTTATACATTATGTTATGTGAACACTTTGGGTCTCCATACATAAATTGTACTTTACTGTGAAAGTATGATTGTGTTACAATTTAATATGCAAAATAAAAAGTGTTCATAAATTATTAAATGGTGCAGATTATATGTTGTAATGGAAATGACAGTATCCCCTTTGGCATGCAGGGGAAAAGACAAAAAATCACATTAATCATCAAACCATCAGTCAAGTCTAAGTAAACTTTTGCAATTAAATAAGAGCCGCAATAGAAAGTCTTGAAGTGTTGAGGGCACTGCTGTATATGGAATCAGCAACATGTTTAATAAATGTAACATGTTGTGTGTTCCATTCTTGTAGTGGAACATTTTTATCCATTTAACACCTTTTATTGATTTTTGTCAATAAAACACAATTATGAGCAACAAGTTCAAATCTTGGTTGTACAAATGTGTAGCATAAGTAATATAACATAGTAGTATTAGTCAAACCACCCACCCACCCAATCTCCCCCCCCCCCCCCTCATCCAACCCACTCATCCCAACCTCAACCCCATCCAGTCACACCCTACAGTCTTTCTTAAGAAACAGACATTTCAAAAGCTGTAATACAGTACAGTATGTTACTATACAATGTACAGTATTAGGTACATATAAACATAAATACATACCAGAACCACAAAAAAGACAAACCAACACATACAAAACAAATCAAAACAAAAAGAAGGGGGGAGGGGGTCACCAGGGATTTGTAGGCTCTCGAAGTATGTCAAGAAAGGACTCCAAGTTCTCTCAAAATTTTGTATAGAGCCCTTCAGTGTGTATCTAATTTTCTCCAGTTTCAGGAAAAACATAATATCTCTTATCCATCTAGTGAATGTGGGTGGTGTTTGTTCCTTCCACATAAGTAAAATCTGACGTCTAGCAAGTAGAGAAGTGAATGCTATGACAGCATAGGTCCTGCCTTTAAGAGATTTTGTTTCTTCTATAAAGCCAAATATGGCACATACTGGGTTTGGAGGGATGTCTATACCAAACATTCTGGAGTAGGCCTGAAATATGTCTGCCCAGAATGTCCTAAGATGTGGGCAAGACCAGAACATATGTATGTGGTCTGCTGGCAGACCTTTGCAGCGGGGACATGCAGGGTCAGCACTAGGAAACATCTCAGCCAGTTTAGCCCTGGTCCAGTGTACTCTTAGGAGGATTTTAAGTTGAATTAGGCTGTGTCTGGCGCATGGAGAGGAGGTGTGTACTAAGTCAAGTGCTGTTTCCCATTGACCCTCTCTCATTGCTTCCCCAAAGTCATCCTCCCAAAGTTGTCTTATTCCTTGCAGTGAAAGGGGAGTGATGTTACAAATATCATTATAGAGAATTGAAATTAAACCTTTCCGGTGTGGAGATAAAGAAAGAAAATTGTCTAGTGTATTATCTGTTGGGAGATTTGGGAAGGAGGCAATGTTTCTCTGTACGAAGTGTCTTACTTGGAGATATCTAAAGAAGTGAGATTTGGGCAGGTCAAACTTCTCAGAAAGTTGAGCAAATGATCCAAAGCAGCCCTTAATAAAGAGATTGGAAATAGATGTAATGCCTTTTGCCCGCCATATCCCAAAGGCTGAGTCTAGGGAAGAGGGTGGAAAATTATAATTGTTCATGATAGGGGAATGTATTGACATTTTTGACAAATTAAAATGTCTTTTAAACTGTGACCAAATTCGAATTGAATTGAGAACAATGGGATTTGGGGAGAATTGGCTTTGTGGAGTAGGAGGAGAAGGGGCACATAATACAGAGCCTAAGTGGACCGCGCTGTGTGTGCACTCCAGGTGTACCCAGGGTTCACTCCTGTCAGGATGGTGTGGAACATTTTTATCAAAATGTATTCTTTTTGAAAATAAAAGTGCCTTGAGATAACTTTTGTTGTGATTTGGTGTTATATAAAGTTAATTGAATTAAATTGAATTGAATCATAGCAGTGATGAGGGATAGTGATCCTCCCGGTGCTAATGATGGTCGTCAATCAACTCATGGAGATAAACAGTCAGTGATGTAGACTATTAGAGAACTGAGGATACTCTTCATTCATTCATTCACTGATGTCACTACTTTGCAATAAACAACATTGTTCCCCAAAAAGAGAAAATGGAAGTGAATGACCAAATACTACACAAGCATTACACCCTATAGTTTTGTCATGTTTGACTAGATAATATGCAACATTTCTGTACTGTGTATCTATGTTTGAAAACCCAGTCTTGGTTTGTTTTCCTCTCAGTATCAGCATAGCTTTAGGTGGTAAGATGAGGGTGGTTCCATGTGAAAAAGTGATGTGATTAATAAAAAATAGTAATAGTAATATACTGCTGTGTTTGGTTGTGTGATTGATGCTTCCATGCCATTGGCTTGCACCACTTAACCCAACCTCTTTTAACATAGGATTGGCCCATACCTACACTATTGTCATATAAAGCATCTTAAATGGTTCCTGAAAGTCAAGGTAACTGTCTGTCACATGACGGTTACAAAGCTGCGGATGTTTCATACCCACTGAACCACTAACAGTGATGGATCTGCAGCCTGCCAAATGTCGGTATGTACTTTAAAGTGATGAATAATACTCTGATACTAAATGAATAAAGAAGTCAAAAGTAAATTAAAATTATGTTCTATGTGTGTACACCATATTTGACAAAATAATAATACATAGGCCATGTACTTGTGCTGTTATTTTTAAATTGTTTTTGTTCAGTTTGAAGTATACATTCCTTCTTATGTACAGTATATGCAGTTTCCTCTTGATAAAACAAAAAAAAAAGTGATGTCCATCTTGAAATACAACACACCAGTCACTTCATTAGGAACAAAGGCGGCATCCACTGCAATCGAACAGCCCTGCTATAAATTATACTTTTATGAAATTTATACATTATCATTATCATTATCATTGCCTCCTCTGGAGTCCTTCCTCTCTTGCCTTTTGGCTCAGTCCCTATTGTTCTTGTTTTTTGTTGACATTGTCAGAAAGGTAATTCTACTTTATGTTTATTATTGAGATCCTAGTGGTGGTGTACTGCAGAAATATTAGCAACACTTAGTAATGCACTCAATGTAATGCACTCCAGCACATCACCACCTCAAGCTACACCCTAAATAATAAACAAAAAGTAGAATTATCTGTCTTATAATGTAAATAAAACTGAATATATATATATATATACATAGTTTATAAGAGTAGAATTTGTGGCAGTGTTGTTGTATTAGGTTGCATTTGATTGGTCTGTGAGTGTATGTATTCTGTAGTGGGTTAAAGAGGTGCCTTTAGCCTATTTCTGGCCCTGCCCTTGGACCATTTGTGCACGTTACTGCAGCCATAACTGTTACTATTTTTTTAGCTATAAAATGTGTAATTATTACTTTATATTTGTATCATTGTTTTTGTGCTATTCAAAGTAGCTCACTTCGCCTACTCTTAATAGTGCAGTGATTTGTGGTTAGACACATTGTTCTCTTCCCTTCATTTTGCCTTTGGCAGTACAACGGCCACATCAGGATACATGGTACAATGAAATGAAAGCAGGTTCCGCTGTCGGCTACAAACTCAGGCAGCGCTTGTTATTGACGCCAACAACACGCTCGGGTTCCAAACCGGGCCGGCTAATAATGTCTTATCTGCTTTTTAGCAGGAGAGCGACACCGCCTGTCCGTGTGAGTTTCGGCGTACGTCGGTCACATGTTTACGAGCGAACCCAAAAATTAAAATTGAAAAACGCATTGCGTCGAGCTACGCCATTGGCCGGCTGGACACTACGTGAACTTTTCAATGAGCCGCCATATTAGGAAGCCAAGCCCCTCTTTCATTCGGTTGAGAAAAGACAGGATACACTTAGGGGATAGTTTTAGGAAGTGCCGGCTGTTATTGAGCGATTGCATTAAGATAGTTACACCTGAACGAGCCATATTTGGGTTTAGTCAGACGGGTTATTTAGCTTCTTCTCTATAATGGCGACCGCGGCTGCTACTCCGACCGGCCAGAGAAGCACGTGCGGCGGCGGCACTCCGCTGAGCCCGACCAGGATCTCCAGACTGCAGGAGAAACAACAGCTCTGTGAACTCAACGACCGCCTGGCTGTTTACATCGACAAAGTCCGTAGTCTGGAGTCTGAGAACGGCGTACTTCGGCTGCAAATTGACGAGAAGGAAGAAGTGAGAAGCCGAGAGATAACCGGACTGAAAAGCCTGTACGAGACCGAGCTCGCCGACGCTAGGAAGAGTTTGGATGAGTCCTCAAAGGAGCGGGCCTGGCTACAGATTGAGCTGGGGAAGATCAAATCCGAGCATGAGCAACTGCTACAGAAGTAAGCCTAGAACACTTTAACCATGCTATACAGTCAGAAATGGAGGGGAACGCAAGATTAGTAGATAAAGCTATGCAGCCACTTTGATTTTCGAGCCACTTTTCCAACATTACGTGCGCAGGTCCGTCCGGAGTGACGTTTTCTCCAGAGCGTCACTTTATCTGTGGCTATAAAAACATTATTTGTGTTGGATGATCAGCTCATTTTGTGGCTGGTTAGAGGAAGAGGCCGCTGTTCTATTTAATAGAATTACCAGCGGTACATAGTTTTAAAAGTAATACAAATAAATCATGAACAATATTTTGAATTGATTGGCAGTAATTGTTACCCGCCCACCATTGTCTGTGCTTTTGCAAGAAAATAGCTGTCAACCCTAACCTAACCTTTATCACACCTAATTCTTGACACTAAAATGAAAGAATAACTGAAGTCACCATAAATTAACCAGAATGGCAGATTACAGACGCGTCTGTGTAATTAGAGGTCACGTGATGCCTTCAGGGTCCAATTACAGTATTTGTTAATGTGAGGGGCAAAACGCAGTGGTGGTGTGTAGAGTTTCAGTGCTTGTTTTCTGAAACGAGGAGCAGAGGGAAAGCGTATTTTTGGCGTATTTTATGTTGTGAATGAAGTGGTACGCCGAGTAACCGTGTGGAGGAGGATATACGCGTCATAAACGCAATATCCTAAATGTATTTCTGGGTGTTGTAGTTGTTTGCAAAGAAACGGCTAAACACAGCTGGTAGCCAAGAGTGGAGGAACAGAAACTATGTAGATGGAGCGTTTCGTGCATTTACAGAAATATTTTGCCGGGGCATGAGTTGTTATGGTTCCATTTTTTTTAATAAGCACCGAGCGTGTTGTGTTCAGGCACCCTCAGCCGTGTGTGTTTTCATGCTCCGATTGATGCAGAAGTAGCAACTTTGTTTTCACCGCTGTGTGAAATCTCACAGGCTGGTAATAATAATGTTGCAGTGATGTGCAGTTTTTGCTAAATAACTGCAGCAGAACCACTGAATGCTAATCTATGATACACATACACTGTGACTACACACATGTGCTGATCAGTCTGAAGAGTGAGGCCTGTACAACAGAGGGAGTAGTGTGTGGTCGTGCAGTGTGACAGAAGGACACAGGTGGCAGCCCCCAGTGACAGCCTGGGGTCTATATGCTTTTCTGTTGGCCAGTTGTCAGGACCTGTTGGTCCACTTTTAACATGTGTTTTCAATCTGGGTTGTAATTTGAATAGTGTTGCTAGACTCTGCAGTGTTTACATGAGGGCATTCAAGCTGCGATCTAACTTTCCTCATATTCAGACTACAGCAGAGATGACGAGCTAGACATCTAATATGACATCTGCACAATAGTTTCCTTATATAATAGCTTTATTTTTTAAGGTTTTAAGAGTTTGTGAAAATGGGACATGACAGCTCTTTACCCATACACACTTCAGGCTAAATTTGTTTTATTTTAAAGTTGAGAGCTGTGAAAAACAGACGTTTTCTAATGTAACCCACAGTATACAAAATGGAAATAAAATGCCTCATGTTTTTTGGTAATGTTGTTCAGCTGATGTTTAAGTTAGTTACTGTGTGTATTTTTAAAAAATCAGCATTCAAACATGTTGTATTCATCGTATTCTATTGAAATGTTCTCCTGGACCATAAGTCTGTTTTCCATAAGATTAATTGAACATGATTAATCAAACATTTATTCATGACAGGCTGTGTCAACAGAGCAGGAGCTACAGTGCTGTGTGTGTGTGTGTGTGTGTGTCTACGCAGTGTGTATAGACACACTATTGACAGCAGGTTGTAATCTGTGTTTTAGAAACGCAGAGCACAACTTACACTCATCACTGTAGTCGTGTGTGTAAAAACAGTGTAAAAATGAGTTTTGGTCATGTGAGTGAAATGTGAGCCAGTGTAGACAGCTGTGTTGATTTTAAAATAGAGGCGTATCTGCTCCACCAAACAAAATGTAAAATGAGGCTTTTAATTGTGTAAACCTGTTAACATTCCCAACGTTTTGCTGCACTGTGCAAACTATGAAACTATCATGTTTATAATCATAACGTTGTTTGAATAAACCAGTGAGCTGCTCCAGGTTATAACGTATTATTTGTCTAAACTGTACAGAGAGAGAGAGAGAGAGAGAGAGAGAGAGAGAGAGAGAGAGAGAGAGAGAGAGAGAGATCCTACTTTAGCTACATTCAAAGTGGTTTCTGGTGAATTCTTATTGGCTGTTACATCTCTAATTAGAATGCAAACAATAATGTGAGATCACAAAACTAGGTCATAATTCTGTGGCATACTGATCATGGTGGACTGGAAGTCTAAAATCCTTCTCTTTCATCCTCTTATGGAACTGTTATGATTGGAAAAGAAACAGCCAATCAGAATTTACCTGCTCCAATCTGTTGCCTTTGTGGCTGAAGTGTACAGCTGTGCCAGGTTCACTGAGTGTGTGTGCATAGAGCGGAGAGAAAGAGACACACACACACAATATGAGCAAGCAGTGGCAGCACACAGAGCAGCAGTTACTATTGCACCTTTTATGTAGATAATAGCAAACATTAGGGCTGAACGATTTTAGGAAAAGATCTAATTGCGATTTTTCTGGCAGATATTGCGATTTCGATTTGATTCACGATTTCCTTCAAATCAAGCTTCAGTGCAATATTCACAATGTACAGTAACATTAAAACATTAAATGCTATTACTCTAATGCAAGGATAAAAACTAAAGACCAATGGCAGTTATTACAAATGAAGAACTAAAAGAGTACTTAAAAAAAGTATGGCAAAAAATCCTTAATTGTGTTAATTTAAAAAAAAAAAGCCAAATAGAATACAAAACAATTCCAAAAAAACTAAACAATGTTAAATAAGTAATAAGAAAAACTAAATTCAACAATTCTAATAAAGGAAAAAAGGATATTGCCCAACAGTCAAGTAGGTAGGTCAAGGTCAGTCTTTTATGGCTCAAGAGAGCTAGCTTATCAACATCTATAGCAGCAGTTAAGGTACTTTATTCAACCCTACTGTATATTAAGATGATAATAAAATACAACTCAAATATCTTTTTTTAAACAAAGGCTGACACCACAAGTCAGGGTGAAGTGCAGAACAAATAAAATCCCAAAAGTACTTAATCAACAATAATACTCGCTTCCCTGACTTTACATCACTCAGCATTTACACTCTGCGTACAGCTGTGGGATGGCAACCTGGTTGAAGTAGGTGCAGGACATCTCTCTGTGTCTCCGCTGCTCTTATCATACGGAGTTACACTGGCAAAACATGCTGTAATTGTAGTGTGTTTGCTACAGTGGGCCTGAGTATCATTTTCACCGGACTTTTTCGTCATGCACTCGTCATGCAAATGCTTGTGTTGATTTTTCAAGTGCTGGTACAAATTGGTTGTGTTTCCCCTGGATGTTGCAACTTTAGCGCGACAGGTTTTGCACAGTACCTGTTTCTGGTGCACATCTGCAGCCTCAAACCCGAAACACTCCCAAATGACTTTTCTTGGGGATTAAATCCCTTAACTCCACTTCAGGTCCAGCTGAAGCTATTTCTGAATAATTATAATTAAGGAGCCGGTTAATACTGATTGGTTAGCGTGACCTGTCCACGAGTAGCATGCCGCTTCTGATTGGTGAGCTTGGCAGGACGGTAGGGAGACGGCATGTATGTGTAAAATAGTTGACACAACAGATCCTGGGTCAGTCAGGAGCGCTGCAAAAACCGCAGCTTTGGCGATCTAATGATCGCGTTGTCTGAAATCGCAATTTCAATCAGAAAACGATAAATCGTTCAGCCCTAGCAAACATGCAACACATGTATGGAGCACAGAATAGTTAGAATTGTTTGCTCCATCTAAATGATTTGCTTGTGCATAATTTCTTTTCAAAATATAATTCACGTGCTTGCAAATATAATTTTTGGTGCTCCAAAATCTCGTCACTTACTCAGGAATGAGGGACAAAGATAATGCCTTACTTACTTTCCAAAATATTTTCTGTATTTTATGCCCTTTTTTGTTTACTTTCTAAACAGCCTTAGAAGCAGCCAGCAGACAGGAAAGACTGCTTTTTGGAAAACACAGCTGTAATCTGATGGAATGTCTCTAAAAGAGTCTCAGCTGTTAGTCGTGTGTGCATGGTCTTACAGAGAATGTTTCTCAGTAAAATGCAAGGAATCTCACATACCACAGTGCACTCACTCATAGTTTGTCCACTTTAGCAGCAGTCCCACCCACTCACCCATCTGAAGCCTGTCACACACCATGAGAAAATAGTTTGCCTCAGTCTCAGGAAAAGTCCCCCAACAGAGCCCTCTACTCATAAAGCCACTGTTGACTTAGTTAACCCAGGCTCAGAGCCAGGAAATGCATCTGACATGTTTTTGAGAGTGAAACGTGGCTCTCCACTAACTTTCTTAATGTTCTTTAAAATCAGATCACTCAAGAATTTAAAGGCGTGTCATTTGTAATCAAACCAGGAAAACCATCAGTGTTTCTACATTCATTCTGACAGATTTCACACAATCATTCATATCAACATGCTACTAATAATTTTCACTTGCAGAACTGAAATATCACAATAGAATAGTACATGACATAAATAATTAGCTTTTCTATTCATCAGCAGCTCCTCTCTTTCTCCACATTTCTCTTCTGTTCTGACATGTTGTGACCACTAGAGGTCCCCGTTAACATGCTCAACTGCTTCACTGGCAGTGTGTGTCTGGAAGACTGACCCTGGATCAGTAATGAATATGTGCTGTGCTTAATAAATCAAGCACAGCACATATTTGCACAACTTCACAGCATTTCCCAACAGAATGATGGAGAACTCATAGAATAGTCCCCCCCCCCCCCCCCATTTGCCTTAGGTGCTACACCAAAACATCATTTCATCATTGAAAGTGTTTCAACTGTGTTTTCAGTGGTCCATCTCACATGGGCATGCCAGAATTTGTATTGTATTTTTAGTCTTATAATGGGAAGGAAACCCCTGATGTGTGAGACCCGTTTTAGGAAAGGCAAGTGTAACTTATGTCCTTGTCTTTGGCTTTTAACTGACCTGCAGTCAACACCATCACACACTATCATCCACATGTACTCACAGTGCTTCATTTTCTTCCTTCCAGTTATGCCAAGAAGGACTCTGAGGCAGGAGGAGCTCAGGCCAGGCTGAAGGACTTGGAGGCTCATCTGAACTCCAAAGACGCCATGCTGGCTACAGCGCTGTCTGAGAAGAAAGGCCTAGAGGAAACCCTGGCTGACCTGCAGGAACAGCTGCAGGAGGTACATTTTTTATTTACCTATTTTTGTTAACCTGTTTCTGTGATCCAAAGACACCATTTATTAAAAACTACCTGATGTGTTTGTGTTCTCAGCTGGATACAAGTCTCACTCAGGCTAAGAAACAACTGGCAGAAGAGATGCTCCTGCGTGTCGACTTGGAAAACCGCTGCCAGAGTCTGACTGAGGACATGGAGTTCCGTAAGAGCATGCACAAAGAGGTGAGGAAAAACCATAAAACCAGAGAATCAGACTAGGGCTGGGCGATAAACCGAAAATTTATCGATACCGAAATTTACAACCATAACCGACGTCATTTTGCCCATGTCGGTATATTCGGTTTTTAACCTCTTAACGCGCGCATTTCCTCCTACGGGACGGGTCGGAGGTTGGGAGGTAGCCACACGTTCTTCTGAATGTTTTAAACACCAACCCTTAAACATATATATTCATGCCGTACATTGTTGGAAAGCTTAGATTGCCCTGATTCATTCAAGACCACTCACGACTTATATGGTTGCTCACAGCCGTAATAGTATTAGCGATTAGCTTGGCTAGCCACTCAGCTAAGAGAGAAAAGCTATAATGCCTACATACCTTCAAAGTCTTCCCTTTATCCCCAACGATCATCTTATGACACAGGACTTTCTGTACAGCTCGCCAAATATCCATTCTTGTGAAATATGAAATCCGTTTCCATAAAACCGGAATACTTTCCTCAATATGTCAACATGTATTTAGTCCAACACGTAACGTAATAACACAAATAACAAACCATATACGGTCCGTTTACGTCATTTCCTGACCTGCACGTCCATCTCAGAGTACACGTGACTAGATGTTTACGACCGTGAGCCTCTCCTGCTTCGACACCACACACAAGCCAATCGGTGCTTAGGATTAGGCAGTACATGTCTCCAAAGCCAATGAAGACATGTGACCGACGACAACGACAACATGGATTTGATTGACAGTTGTTCCAGCCAATGGAAGTATTCGGTGAAATGAAGTTGATAACCTTTTAGCCAATAGTCTGAGGTTTCCAACGGTGTATGACACTAAGCTATCAGGTTTGGCTGTCCATAAACAAACTCCAGTAACCGGTGAGGAGTAGGAAGAGCAGCAGCTTGTTCCCAAAAAAAAAACGCGTCTTCAATCGTGTGACAACATTTTGGTTTCAAAAGGGAAGATACTGCTCAGAAAGATGTAAAATGTAAGTTGTGCAAAAAGACTGTCGTCACCAGCCAGGGCAATACATCTAACCTTGGAGTGGTAGTCAGAGCGATAGATATAACATATGTTATATAACATATGTTATATCTATCGCTCTGGTGGTAGTTATCGTCCATTTATCCTTATCGAGGTGAACTGCTCAATATATCGTGATATTGATTTTAGGCCATATCGCCCAGCCCTAAATCAGACTCTGAGCAAGTGTTTCTCTTCACTGTCTATCACCTGTCTGTTCTCTGCTGGTGAAGAGGTGAATCATTCACAAATAAACAGTATACAACCTGACAAAACAGACAAGAAGAGTTAAAGTGAAAGTAAAAAACAGAGTTGCATGCGCTTTTGTCATTCTGTCTTTTCCACACAGTGAAATCATCAGGCCCTAATATTATTATTATTTTTATTATTATTATTATTATTATTATTATTATTATTATTATCATCATAGCTTCACTGCTGTATGTGAAGAATAAAGCAGTCAGGAGCAGATGAGTTGATTTCACTGTTCACTGTTCACTGTGCAGTCAAAGGCAGATGAGTGTTCAGTGTCTCCTGGTATACATGCTAGCCTCAGGACACTGTGTGCTGTACTGGTTGGGTCACATGTGATCACACTGATTGACTGGTGGACACACTGACCTTAGCCAAACCATTCTTTACTGACTCATTATGTAACTCAGTAATCCTGCTTTCGAGGATGTATGTGTGTGTTTGCTGTTGTTTATGAGAATATATCAGCATATTTATGGGTCAGAGTTGAAGTGTGATACATTTTAGAGAGGCTCTGATTTTTCAGGCTGATGCTTCTGATGTTGTTTGTTTTTCCTATTGGCAACAAATCCCATGAAAAGATGCAAACCTAGAATGTTTTAGTTTGTCTCTCAATACTGTCTGTGGCTCTAAACCCCAAGCTCATTGGCTTCTACTGAAGACCTAAAGCTCAAAGGGGACCTATGATGCTTTACCCTATTTTCAGTCGTATAAATAATATATTACGTCAGATGTCCATATATGGGCAAAGTGTCAAAAATAATTAGGTCAGCGTATGTTGAATCTATCTATCTATCTATCTATCTATCTATCTATCTATCTATCTATCTATCTATCTATCTATCTATCTATCTATCTATCTATCTATCTATCTATCTATCTATCTATCTATCTATCTATCGCTTTGATATACACATAATCAATATCTGTAAGTAGATACGTTAATGTAAAAAGTACATAAACTGAGCTGATCTGTCTTCCTGGAGACTGTAAAATCAAGAAGCCATTCAAAAGTATGATGACAACTAATGACTGAATGTCTACATTATTTTTTCATTCAATAGATGAATCACATTGTTTCTTTAGATTAGTTTGATCAGTGCAGCCTAACCAGTGCTGACTGAAGATCACACCTGAGAACAGTGAGGTCTGAGAATTTGCTTTGTTACAGGAAGTGAAGGAGGCTCGGCACCGGTATGAAAGCCGCCTGGTGGAGGTGGACTCTGGACGGAAGGAGGAGTATGAATATAAACTGACTCAGGCTCTGACTGATATGAGGTCTCAGAACGAGGAGCAGATCAAGATCTACAAGGACAACATGGAGAGCACCTACGTGACCAAAGTATATACACACCCACACACTGTCTTCATTCATATAATAACCTTTCTAGAGAATGATCTCTAGAAAGGAACAAGTAAATACAACAGTAACACAAAGTATGTTACAAGATTTTACAACAGCCAACCAATCAGACAGCAGTAAATTACCTGGTACAGTATTGTGTGTGTGTGTGTGTGTGTGTGTGTGTGTGTGTGTGTGTGTGTCTTATTAGACCAATAACACCCCCCTCCCTCACCCGACACCAAGGGTTTTAATTTTACTACTGTAGTGTATACAAGTAGTCAAGGAATAAGAGACAGTTTACCATTTGAAAGTGTTGTGTTTAGTAAGTGTTAACTTAAAGGAAAAGTGTTATATTATTCAGTACACCAGTGAAAGCGTAGCGTGGGTTACCTGTCCTGCTGCACTCCTAGATGGTAGGTGTGATGTGACTGAAGGCCTGGCTCACAGCTTGTGTTCCAGGTAACGTGAAAGGTGCTGGATGGGGATGAGGTCAAGGTCTGTGCAGGAGAAAGCATCATCATGTTGAAACAGGAAAGAGTCTATGTTGTGTAAAATATCATTGCTTGATGGAGCTTTAAAGTTCCCTTTCATTGCAAATGGAAGAGGCCCAAACCAGGAAAAAGAGCTTCAGAACAAAAGAACACCAAAACAGTGATTCCCAAACTTTTTTAGACCAAGACATTTTTTTTGTCACATTTCTTGTCATGGCACTCCAAGCCACCACAAGAATGTGCATGTACAGGGTCAGTGATGGATATTCCACAAATGAAACAACAAAGAAATCTGTTTGTTAAAAGCTGTAAGTTAAGCAGTTGTAGTTTTCATCACAATCTTTAGGTTGTTTTTTTTTTGGTGTCAAATCTTTCTGTTGCTGCTCTGATGCTCTCTTTTTTTCTGACTGCTGAGCTCCTGCAGAACTGTGTGTGTTGTGTTGCTATGACAACAGTCCTGTCAGCTGCCACTACCGGCATATCAAGACTTTTTTAATATGGTGATTTTTGATACTAATTACTCATTTAGTATTAATATTTAATACATTCAAATCCTCCACACACTTGACACACTATTTGAAAACACAAAGATGAACAGTGATATGATTAATGTTGCTGCACCCCTGTCCTGTCCTCACAGCACAACAGTGGACAGGACTTAAAATGCTGCTCAGTGTTCATGATTACCGAGACTGCATCAGTAGTGAGAACTGAAAATGCATTCACTCAGTGTTAAATGCATTGTTGCTGCCTGTGACACTACTATGATAAAGGATGGTGTGCAGGACATGTAACACAAGTGCCTGCAGATTTCTTTCTTCAACTATCAATATGCAGAAAGTGGTAACAAGCGTACAGTATTGTTAAACCTTGACCATATGTCCTCATTTAACCATGAAAAGTGTAAGACAAGCTCAGATGAAGCTCAGATGATTTATGCAGCAATCAAAGTAAACACAGGTGGTCTAACAGCTGGTAGTACTGACATAAATGGTAAAAGGTTAATGTCAAAATACAGTGGCTTGGGTACTTTAGTATGTGTCCTAATCATTCTCATAGACACAATCTGCAACTAAGCAACATACTGCTACTCAAGTAAATGTGTAAGTAAAGCCACATAATCAACATCCTGTATGTCAGGAAGTGACTGACACTACGCAGTTCCTCTTTCAGGGTGTGAGTGATTTATAAGGAAATGGGTTTGATGTTGCTGATACTGTAACCATCTGTGTGTTTGTCTCCAGCTGGAGGACCTGCGTCGCTTCTCTGAGATGAACGGAGCATCAGCCAACATGGCCCGAGAGGAGCTGAGGGAGTCCTCCCTGAGGATTGAGAGCCTCACAGCCCAGCTGTCAGGACTGCAGAAGGAGGTTGACATTTGAACTTTTCTTTTTTATGTTAGAAGAGTTGCAATGTTGTTAAGTAGTTATATTTGATAAATCCTGTCAAATCCAAAACCAGACACTGTTATCTCAACACTGAATCTGATATATTTGCTTTCCTGTTGGAAAAAGGTCTGTTCTAGATAGTTTCACTTTCAGAATTCTGCTCATATTAATCTGTATTAGTTTATGATTCCCAGTCTCTAATAACTGATTTTCTTGTCATTAGATTAACTGAGCACTTGTTCCATTGAGGCAGACATCAAAGTGTTTTTAAAAGACAGATGAAGTCTTGGCTTCACATCTAGCTCACTCTGACCTCCTTTTCGTCTTCAGACTCGTGGTTGGCGGGATCGTATAACAGAGTTGGAGACAGCGCTGACTCAAGAGAAAGACATGAGTCGCAAGATCCTGGCAGAAAAAGACCTCGAGGTGGCTGAGATCCGGGCCAAGATGCAGCAACAGCTGAATGAATACGAACAGCTGCTGGATGTGAAACTGGCTCTGGACATGGAGATCAACGCCTACCGCAAACTCCTGGAGGGAGAAGAAGAGAGGTGAGAACCCACACAGCAGCAGTCTGACACACCTGCGTAGTGAGCTGCTTATCTAACTGGTGGTTTCCCTCCCTCAGATTGAAGCTGTCTCCCAGCCCTTCAACTCGCGTCACAGTGTCTCGAGCCTCATCCAGCAGCCGCAGCGTTCGCACCACGCAGGGAAAGAGGAAGCGCGTGGATGTGGAGGAGCAGGAAGCCAGCAGCTCAGTGTCCATCGCTCATTCTGCCTCAGCCACGGGACCCGTCTGCATCGAGGAGATCGACACCGACGGCAAATTCATCAGCGTCCACAACAGTGGTGAAGAGGTGAGCTCCTGGGCTGCTGCTTAGTTTAGAAATGTTAACCAGTGTTTGTTCCTCATCTGATCTGCTCTAACCTTTTTATATTAAACTCTTCTCTTTAATGGTAATGACTGTGTGTGTCTCAGGACCAGGCCATGGTGGGTTATGAAATGATTAAGACTATTGGAAATGTGACCGCCACCTACAAGTTCACTCCCAAATATGTCCTGAAGGCCGGCCAGAAAGTCATGGTAAGAGTTTGACTTTATTTAGATGGAAGATGGAAACACAAATAGTGATTTACTGTAAACATCAGCATGTTTTTTATATTTAAAAATAGTTTTAAAGAGGACGTACTCTGTTATACACACTGTTATACATTGTTGAATAAGAGGATGGTTTTGGGGCCTTTGCTGTGTGCAGGTTTGGGCATCTGATGCTGGTGTGAGCTCCAAACCTCCCACAGACCTAGTGTGGAAGAACCAGTCCTCCTGGGGGTCAGGGGAGGATGTCCATGTGGTACTGATCAACCCTCAGGGAGAGGTGAGAACATACACCCAAATACACATACACTCCATCTGATTCTGTGTTCTCTCTGTTCATTCTTACATATTACATCCTCCACTTACTTTGATAGTCAGCCACACATCCTCATATCATCTCTGGTTCCTCCATATCCATATTATATTCTCAGCTAGTTCTGTCAGGAATAAACAGCAAAGTATCTTTTGGATGATGTTCATGATGGTAGAATGTAAAGATTAATAATTGGGGCCGGCTGTGGTTCAGGAGGTAGAGCGGGTCGTCCTCCAATTGGAAGATAGGCGGTTTGATTCCCAGCTCCTCCAGTCCACATGTCAGTGTGTCCTTGGGCAAGATACTGAACCCCAAAATGCTCCCATTGCTGCACCAACGGTGTGTGGATGTGTGTGAATGGTTAGTTTCCTCCTGATGAGCAGGTTAACACCCTGTGTGGTAGCTCCTGTCATCAGTGTATAAATGTGTGTGAATGTGACATGTAGTGTAAAAGTGCTTTGAGTGATCATAATGACAGAAATAGAAAAGCTCTATATGAGTACAGACCATTTACCTGACTGTGCTGATTTTCTGTCTGGTGATGAGTAACAAGTGTGTGTGTGTGTGTGTGTGTGTGTGTGGCAGGAGGTGGCAATGAGAACCACTACATACAAGACAGGAGTAGAAGAAGAGCAGGATGAAGAAGAAGAAGATGATGATGATAATGGAATGGAGGCCATCGAAGAAGACCTCTTCCACCAGCAGGTGAGTCAGCCACCAGCACTGTGAATATGACTCAGTACAGTCACAACTATAGACGCTCACGGCCTTTGTTACAAACACCTGTGCAATCAAAGCAATTAACATGTATTAATTGTCTGTTTTTTCATTGCCGATGAGTCAACATGTACTTATAGAACATTAAAATAATGAGACTTTCTCAGTCACCTGTAAGCATTTGGACTGATTTCTATTTGAATTGCCCAGGCCAGAGTTTTCATTCAAAGGATGTGACGTTTCTGTGTGTTCTTGAGTGCCAGGCCTCTCTCCCAATAATTTCAACAAATACACAACACAACAACAATACCAGCACACAGCTGGCAATCAAAACACATGTCATAACAGAAAACCGCAGCAATGACCAGTCATCCACTCACACAGGAGCAGTAAATAGGCTCCAGAGCAGATGCACAACATAACTTACCCTTTTTTGTTGTTTCTGGTCCCCAAAATATGAATACATACACATTTCACAACAAAACCAGAGTGCACTGTTCCTGAGCCACAGCACACCACTTCTCAGCCACTTCCTGGCCACAGCGTGTCAGGGTTAAGGCAAAAGTCTCGTGCTGTGAACACATGTGCGAGCATACACAGGTGTTGCTAATGAGAGGACATTTCTAATTCATACATATAGAATCTCTAAAAGCTCAACACATCAGTCTAGTTAGTTTTACGTGTGTAAAGCCTCCAAATACAGTTATTTGAAGTGTAATGTATAAATGTTTGTTGAATGGCTTTTTGTATAGGGTGACCCCCGCACTGCCAAAAGAGGCTGCTCTATCATGTGATCCCACAGCACCAACCAGCCACCTCCTCCTCTGAGCCCAGCCAGTCTGCTGCCAACTGTAATACTAGAACTATTTTTCTATCTTTTGTAGTGTATCTCAATAAAATGTATGAATTTTATTTGATGTTTTCATAAAAATGGAAAACTGCTTTTGGTAGATGTATTTTCATCTGAAAAACCAAAACAACATGGTCATTGAATAACATTGTTTCTTTACAACTTTTTTTTTTCCTTTTTTCAAACCATGCAACAAGTAGTTAAACTCAAAGACGGGCTGTGTCTTTAAGAAAATGAGTGGTGTTCTGTAATTTTAAAATAATAGATTTTAATTTTTGTTATTTTATTTTATATTTGATCTTATTATGATTATTATTGATGCTATATTTTAGGCCTTTATATGACAAGGAAAGCTACAAGATGCCAGTCATTAGTTTAGGCCATGGGCTGGTTTTTCACTTTTCTAAAGACGTACTGTATGATTAAGAAATTGTGGGAAAAAATGAACACTAAAAGCTCATGATGATGAATGAGTTCACGTGATAAATGACTGCCTCCCATTAGTGTGGACCTCAAGTGGATGAAAGTCTGAAGTATTCAATATGGAATCATCTGTTCAAGGGGTGTAACTGTACACAAAATTCAGTTGTGCTGCAGTGGAAAAGAAAAACAACCTTTCTGTTTGTTGCAAAGAATTAAGAAACCTGCTGACAGCTGTTTGATGCTGATTCAGTATGAATAATCTGATGTCATACATAATAATAATAATAATAATAATAATAGTAATAATATCAGTCAGAGGGACCAAACCACTACTTTTACTGTAATACTTTAACTAAATTTTTCTCTCAGAACTAGTTCTTATGCTCTGACCATGTTTTTATCTTTGTTGTGACCAGCTTCACTTTTAAGCGAAGTGAAATGCTGACTGTCACATAGAGATGCGATATTGCTTCACTACATAGATAATGGAGCATATTCTAATAAAAGTGTAGCGCCTGGTCAGCGCCAGGGTCTCTCATTTGTCATTGTGATGACAGCAACACTTAAAGGTTACCATGCTAACCAGGCTACGTTGGCTAACATAGACCCCTGATCATACTCATGGAGTGTATTTGTATGACTGCATGCACTGAACCATGACGTCTGTAATGTGACAGTTCAGGATGAATACATGTACTGTTACACCCCTTATCTGTTCAGTGCCATCCTTGTAATAACTTTAGAAAAAACTTCAGTACCATGATTGTATTTATAAGAAGTCAGAAGACAGGTGTTGAGTTACCTAAAGGGTGCAATGTGTAAGAATTGGCCACATGATCCAAACAAATAGGGGGCAGCTTATCCCCCACCCTCCCCCTCCCCGTAAACACATCACCCCACCATCATTATCAGTCACTCAATATAGCATCATTTTTTTCTCTGTCTTTGTCAATATATCAAAATGCTACAGAGACATTAGAGCTAGCAATAAATGACCAAAGAGATGCACAAATCAGTAAGTAATAATAACTATTTATATAGCACTTTTTAAAAAAAGTGCTTTCCATAAAATCAGGTAAAACAGCAAAGTTGATAGCTCTGATAAAAGTATAGGCAATCAAGATTTATACAACATCAAATCATAAAACAGCAAAATCAACAATAGTCAAAACACAAAAAGGATGAGGAATACAGTCAGTATAACTGTAATAGGGCCTTTTCATAAGAGTTTTAGGAAGTGGTTTAAAATGATTCATGCTAGTTTACAGCTAGCTGAGATGACCAGCTGATGTCTTACCCAGCCAGCTGCTCTGACATCATCAGTGCAACTTTCCAAATGGGCATTATTTGGATGAACTGATCACTTATTGTGAATCTTCTTACTTTCTCACCTGAAAAAATACTGAAACTTAGAGTGACATTAGCAGTCCTACAGTGAAAAGTACAGCAGCTTTCAGCCAGGCTCACTATTACTGCTTCCTCATTTTAGACTGAGGGCAGAAAGGTGATAGTGTTCAATATGGCCTCTCCACCTTGACCATCCCGGCCGGGTGGGGCTAAGGCATGTTCATTATAGTAGATATCTTTCACATAATATAAAACTATCCTTTTTCACATTCTGTTGCTATTTGGTCATTTTTGAATGTTTTAAGGTAAAATGATGGTGAAATCTTACACATTGTACCTTTTTTTTTTTTTTTTTTTTTTTTTTTTTTAAGACCTTATGTGTAGGTTTAGGAACTGTGGCTTTTTGATAGTATTAAAAGATTTAAGACAGCCACCCCTGCAGATCTGACTTGACCCACAAAAATACTGACAGTAAACGATACATCAGATTAAAATGTTTGCCATCAGAAGAATTTGGCATGATGCTATAATCAAATGTTACACATGGGGGTGCTTTAATGTAATGCCATGCAGCATATGCTGACTTTAAATAAGCATTGCACCACTAATTAAGAAGTGTTGATTGTATTCTTAACTTTTGATATTTGAAGTGTTTGAAGTACTCTGTGTTTGTGTGTTACTATGCATGCTATGGTTGTAATCTTTATAGTTGAAAGATTAAAAATTTTTTCTTGTACTTGTGTCGTACTTGTACTTCTTTTAAATACATAATTCCATGTAGCCGCATACAAGACAGGATATTAAAACATAAACATGCATATCAAGCAATACAGATAATGATGCTGGATTACAATAATGTATATGGTCCTGTTTTTACTGATCTATCCATTGTTCACCACTGACCCGTGACTGGATCACAGTGGCATCAGACTGAGTCAGGATACTCAAATGTCCTTCACCCTGACAACAGCCTCCACCTCCTCCCAGGACCAGAGCGTTCCCAGGACGTTCCCAGGACAGAAGCGATATGTAATCCCTCCAGTGCAATCTGAGTCTGTCCTAGTCAGTATCACTCTACCTCCTACACTAGCTCAGTGTCCTTCCTATCCACATCCCTAGAACCAGTTTACGATGCCCAACTGGCAAAGAGACAAGTTCCTCTTTTTGTTACTATACTTCCACCACAGCTCAACAGGAAACACTAAGAGGGAATTTGATGGTAAAAAGACTGTAAATGTGTCAGATATCACTTGATATGACTAACTCACACTGATGAAGCTCAATAGAAGCTGATCATCTACTTTTAAATGAGTGTGTGGACACACTGTGGATTTAGACCTCCATCACTTCCATTGAAAGCACATTTCAAGGAGATCTTTTAATAGTCAGTATGAACAGGAGGAATGATTACAGAGAGGAAAACATCTTTACTGTTCATATGAGGCAGTATGTGACTTGAAAATAGGCTACATGAAAAATTGTGAAGTTTATTGCATCACCAGGATAAGTTTACTGACACAAACATGAAGCTCTTTAAATGTAGAAAGAACTGTATCACCATATAGCACTACGTAGGTTCTGATTTGTGATTTGTCTTAGGTCACATTTAGACATGATGGTCTCAGTGGACCAGATTCATTCTTCAGTCAGTCTTACGAGTGATTTACGAGAGCTTGTTGCATTCACCAGTTTTCTCGTATTTAGGATTTTCTCTTAGGTATGAACACAACCTAAGAGTGGTGCAGTCTTGTTGTAACAGTCATGTACAACCAGCCTGTCATTCTCCAAAGCAGTAAAAACATGACTGGTTGCTGACTAACGCTGTTATTCTCTAGGATGTAGTATGTTCTGTTTTAGAATATGATTGTGGTAAGTGTTCCATTTATAATGTTGCATGTTCCATTCTACAATGTGATTGTGATGGTAAGTGTTCCATTCTGGAATGTTATTGTGATGGCATGTCTTCCATTCTAGAATGCTGGATTTATCATTATAGAATACTAATTGGGTAATGGGTTTCAATAGGGACATTTGTGTCCCTAAGGAGCCCTGAGGAACAATTGTGTCTATACAGTGTATTATAGATCTATTAGAAGTGATTAAAATAATAATAATAATATATATATATTAAAAAGAATGTCCTTGGAGAATTTGTTGCCATAAGCATAAACACAGTCTAAATGATCAAGAAAATAAAAAATGAAAAGCCAAAAATGTCCTTAGTGAGGCACATTAACTGAATTAAGACCAGTCAATTGCGGGCAGCTTGTCCAATTGAGGACAAACGCTGTGTCCCCAATTTGGAAAAAGCTGATTTTGGGTCAGTGGTTAAGGTTAGGGTAAAACATGTAAGTCTATGTAATGGCCCCATTACTAAGTTACCTATGTTAGTGTGTGTATATGTGAGTGTGTGGTTGTGTGTGCATGGGGAGATGTGAGAAATATATATATTTTTCCTACAGTACCTGCCAGGCTCCACTGTATTTGGAAAAGTGATGGATTGATTATTCTATTCTAGTTCTGTGATGGATTAATTATATAAGGCTGTGATAAACCTCATATAATCAATAAATTAACCTCACCAACACAAGCGTATTTATTGAATACTGTATTTTATTTTCAATCAACACACACATAAAACAGAACAAACAACAAATACAAAAGATAACCTTTGGTTTAAATGTGTCTATCAATCAGAAGTGCCAAAAACTCTCCACTGACTAATTAAAACACTTTAATGTACCATGAGAGGACTTTAAGGCTGTGCACCACTTGACATCACACATCTTTATTCATCCATGTCTTTGTTTATGCTGCTAAAATATGGACATCCACAGCTTACTTGTTTCTGCTGAAGTAAGTGCT
This sequence comes from Scomber japonicus, assembly GCF_027409825.1. Classification (NCBI taxonomy): domain Eukaryota; kingdom Metazoa; phylum Chordata; class Actinopteri; order Scombriformes; family Scombridae; genus Scomber; species Scomber japonicus. Next base: position 2,964,305 of record NC_070596.1, on the reverse strand, counting down.
TACAGAACAGTCATTTTTAAAAGGAACAGTCTGATATTTTGGGAAACTTCTCATCTGAATGAGCCAACAACATTTCCATAAATGTCAAATGGTCCTGTTATTTGAAGTAATGCTAGAGCCATAATATCTTCATTATGGCGCAAACATGTCTCACTTGGGCTTCATTTCATCTAAGGAGCAGTGCTATTACTGCAAGTGACAATCACAGTGTTTATCCCTCTGTTGTTTGGTTCAACAGAGGTCCCTCCCCCATCAGGGGGCTGCTTCATCAGCTCACTGTGTGATCCATTCACATGTGACATCAGCTCTAGTAGGTCTCAGATGAGTACTTGAAAGTGCAAAGTGAGCAGAGGATGAATAATGTCCATGAGAGCCTGTGTTGGAGCAGGCTCTGTGCTCACACTATCGACTCTTTGGATGGCTGCTTCCCTCGTTGTGAGCCTTGGAAGGAGTGCAGCGCTAACGGTTCACTGTGTAACAGGAGAACCACTCTCTGATTGGACTGTCGCCACTCGTTGTACAATCGACAGTGATACCTGAGAGACACCTGGGGAAGACAGAACAGATGTTAGAATTTCCCAAAAATGTCACACTACCTATTTTATGTGTTTATGGTTAGTACTTCTCAGCTTGTGAGGGTCTGGAAGAAAGTGATGATGTCACCAGTGTTATGTCAGCTTGGGCTAACATTCATACCACAAAACTTAAAAAGTTATAAACTGGAATTTTGTATTTAGAAGTATGTGGGTGTTAACCAGGTGGAGAGGGTCTAAACCACAAGATGCTTGCATTAGTTGCATTATGGGAAATGTAGGATCCAGTGTTTTGGAGCTTTGTTGCATAAATTCTGACCATTCTCTTTTTTTTTTTTTTTTTTACCAGTCTTCTGTGTGTCCCCGAACTTACTAGAAGCGCAATGTTGAAATGCTAGAGTAACATTTAAGTCAGGTGCTAAAGATAGCTTGTGTAACCCCCTACTCATACATATTACTAAGAGATGACATACTAATAGATGTCAGTCATTTTCTATGAAGACCTGCTACAACACAAGGCACAAGCACACAGAAGTATCAAACATGCATAATGTAGTCAGACCTGCAAACTCAAGTTGGATGAAAATGTGATGAAATGGGACAGAAACTGACCCCCCCCCCCCCCCCCCACGCCTCAGCATACTCACCAGTGTCCAGAAGAGGTAGATGGTAAAGAGGGCAATTGTCAGTGTGATGAGCCCCACGGCCTCCAACCGACTGGAAAAGTGAAGATGATCGATGGCACCGCGAAGGCAGAGCCAGCCAGAGATGGTGGCCAGAGGCGTGATGAGCAGGAAACACACCATGTCACCAAATAGGGTGCGCTTCTCCTGACGAAGACCCGGGTTCTGCAGCCACTACACACCACCAGAATCACAAAACACAGTCAGTAACATATAAGGTGAAGAAATAACACTGTGTTAACTGTTTCTTACTTATCTCCGTACCTCGAGCAGCGGCCTTGACTTCCTCTGCACGGTGAACTGGTAGTGACAGAGCTCACAGTGGCTGGTTCCTGAGGCAGACAGCCAGTGCTCCAGACAGCTGCGGTGGATGGTAGCCAGGCTCCCTGAACATTCACAGGGGGACAGCAGCTCCTCCTGGGCCCCACTGTCATGGCAGATCCGACACATGGGGCTCTCTGTCAGGGCACTGAGAAGACAGACGGTTATAATGCTGTGTGAATATATCATGTATCATATATTTACATTACATGATTAAACTGCATCATACATCCAAGGAAAATGCAGATGCTGGATATTTTCAGCTAGAAGCTTGGTAAACTGTGGTCCACATAAGTACACAATAGGAATGTCTGTCACTCAGCACTAAATACAGCTTTGTTACATTTACAAGTGAATGAAAACTATTTTTCCAGCTGGACATTACTGTTACAATCTGTTACACAAGTGGGGTATCAAATGACACAGAACACATCTTTCCTACTTTAACACTACACTATTTGTGGTTCCTAATTTCCATCTATTGATTATGACCAGGAAACAGCTGATTACATAGATAGCTAAAGGGGACCCATTATGATTATTTCCAGCTCTATATTTCCATTCTGGGACTCCACTAGAGCAGCTTGGCATGATTCACAGTTCATATATATCTTATACTAGTACTTTATGCAGCTCCTCAGTTCAGCCTCTGTCTCTAACAGGGAGTATTGGCTCCTTTTATTGGGATTTTTTGTGAGTCAGCAGAGCTTTGTTAGTGTGACTAAAAACCAGCTGACACAACATATGGAGATACTTGGAGCTCTTTGTTCAGCAAATCAGTTAGAAATAATGCAGGGAAGAATCAAAGTGATGAATAATAATTGATGTTGGAAATGTAAGACAGAGGTGAGAACTTTCCTGCACTGTATTTGTAACAGCATTCTGGGTTAAACTTCCTGAGTCATTGGTCAGGTATAGTGATCCCCCTGACCCCTGAGGAATGTTTATTAGGGGATAGATCTCAGGTACCAAATGTATCAAAAAGAAACTGCCTGTTATTGTGGTCCAGAATTATTTTAAGATATTGGAAATCTGCTGTATCAGCGGACTTGAAGGACTGGATGAATGCAATGGTGGAGACTGCATCTTATGAGTCTATGTTGAACAGACTGAAAGGGAACAAGGACGATGGGACCTACACTTGGGAGCTCTTTGGGACCTTTATAAAGGCTGATGAAAATTCAGTCCGGAGTACCAGTGACTGAAAACAGTACACCCCCTTCCTTTATTATGAACTGATTTTCTTTCTTCCATATATGTGAGTCAGACTTGTTCGCATTTTTAATTTTGATTATTTGGTATTCTCTATTTCCATGTACCATGTCTCATATTGTCTACGGCAGAAACATTGCCTGTATCACCAACCCTGCAATGTTGAAAAATTCAATAAAAATTTAAATGACAACAAAAAAGAAATAATGCAGGGAGGAACAGTACAAGCAGAAACAGCCACAGTGATGATGATGTGCTTGCCCTGTTGTGTGATGGGAAAACACCCACAGTTTACCAGCACAGCGTGACTACCCCCAAAACAGTGGAAACATGCCACAATGTTAGCAGAGTGGAGCAGTGAGCTGGTGTGCTGCGTGTGGAGCAGATGACCATATAAAGACATCTGTCGTCAGCTGAGGCTGCAAATAGAAAACAGTGTGAAACCCAGCATTCACAGCAATCTGAAGTCTGAGCTCATTGCTCACAGTGATGACTTCTACATTTCCCAAATATCTTAGCCATGTTTAATATGAACAGCCAACATTATATATACATATATGACTTAAAATGAGGAGAAACATAATAGAAGTCCTCTATTGAGACAGATGTGTAAAGATTTTGCCTGTAATCTAAATCAGCTGCTGTACCAGGACTGATCTGAAGTGAAAATCCTTCATTCTCTGATACAACTCAATACCTATATGTGAGACACAAGTGTTTTCCCACAGGTTTGAAATGTACCTTGAGGTGGTCAGGAGAGACTGGTTCCAGTTTCTTAATGTTAAGTAAAACTGTGAAAGGGTGTTAAAAACAACAGGTTCATGTTAGGGTTGTGTGGATCTTCTGCTATGTGACCCCTCTCTAGATGTGTACTTAGTCATTCATTTAACTGTATTTAGTTTATCCTAATATTACACTTATATTTGAAGTAGTGAATTCGAAATAGCCCACATGTGTGTGTCTGCTGCATTAGTACGCAGAGGTGGGAAGTATCAAAGTATTTGTACTTTGTTACTGTACTTGCGTAGATTTTCCGGGTATCTGTACTTTACTTTAGTATTTATTTGTCTGATTACTTTTTACTTTTACTCCCTACATTTGAACACAAATATCTGGACTTTTCTACTTCTTACATTGTCAAAACAGGCGTGTTACTTTCAACCTCTATGAAGACATGATGTGCAAATAAGCAATAGAAAACCTTTTTTATTTTTTTCTCTTGGTGTGTACAGTGCTCCGTGACTCCCTGGTAAGATGTCACCTTGGGCGGCTGACACATTGAAAGCTCATAGAATCAAAGTGTGACAATGTGTGTAGACAGTATGGAATAAGAGAAGTTTACAGAGGTTAATAACAGCAGTCTGTGTTAAAACAGTAACGCAGCAGTGGCGATCCTAGGATCTGGGGGGCCTCAGCCAAAGAAGCCCACTGTGCAGGTTGCTAACAAAAGAGGAAAACTATCCAATTTTGTGTACTGAGAACTTTTTATGTTTTGTCAAGTGATCAAAAGAGATATTGTGTATTATTGATGGTAAAAATTAATTTATACTGTTTACTTTTGAACTTTCGCAGCCTGTACATTCTTACTTTTACTTGAGAAAAGGAGTTGAATCAGTATTTCTACTTTTACCAAAGTCCTTTTCTACACAAGTATCTGTACTTCTACTCAAGTACAGAATGTGAGTACTTTTGCCACCTCTGTTAGTACGCATGGTAAATGACACACTAGCAAACATTAAGCCGGTCCCTGAGTAGGAGGAATTTTTAACACTGATATGATGAAATTGCTGAAATGTTAACGCTTAAATTACTTTTTACACCAACAGCACTGAAATGCTGCCAGCAGAGTGTCATTTGCTTCAGTTCATGGGTCGGTGTCATCCTTCTGAATCAGGTGGGTGCATGTCTATTGCCTTCAGCTGGAAGAGTTGGAGGCTGTGTATGGTGTTAGCTACTGTTGTGTTGGTAACTAACTTCAACTACCACGTTGCCTTGAATAACAAGCAGGTTATGTGATGCCACTGGCATATTTTATGACAGTGCTGTGCATTCTGCAGACTGCTAATGCAGTTGAATGATTTAATGCAGTGTCAGCACTTCTTCCTCTATGTTGATGTGGAAATAAAATGATCTATTGTAGCATTTCAGTTGTATGCATATATTTCTGTTGTTTGTGTTTACACCTCTGACCACCAGGCGGAGCTTCACTTTTCTTGATGAGCGCTGTACTTAAGGAAGTCAAGGTGCATCAGCGGCAAGTCATGCTTATTTTTTGAGTGAGGCATACAGGGGGTGCTCTCCATTCTGCTAATTCATGCTCTTCTATCCGCCAACATGGAAGATGTTCCAATCCCTTAAACATGCACCTCAGAGGAGATGAGGAGACGAGGAGAGAGGAGAGAGGAGCCACAGGTGTTTCCTCTGTGGACTTTTTTTTTTCTCTTAACCAGACAGTAACACCTCTTTGATCAAATGTCGTCATTGATTGGTCAGTTTAGACGACAGGACAATAAACAGTCAGGCTGTTGTACAAACTACTTAAAGAAGTAATACTCATATGTGATTGCAGTTAGCTGTGTAACAGCAGCTGATCATACAGTCAAGCCCGAAATTATTCATACCCCTTTTGGACATGCCACTTTTTGTTCAAATATAAATAAAAGCTGACTGAAATATTTTTTTTACCACAATGATGCCTTTTGTACATCGTCTTTTTATCTTCTTGGAGACGCCTGTGTCACTTCCGGTCAAAAAACAACTTGCTGGTTGAATAAAAGTAACTTTAAGTCAAAATTTGCCAGGGGTATGAATCATTTCGGGCTTGACTGTATGTATTCAGAAAATAACATTGACTGAATCATCAATAATATCTCAACTTCTTCTGGAAAATATGTGACACAGCTGCATGTCTCATATAAAATCATCCTGAGCCTGAAAATCATGTCAGACTGTCACAAAAAAAGCTAGATTTTATTTAAACATGGCCTATTCTGTAGGTTACAGTTGTCTCTATAGCTCCTTTACATTGTGCTGTTCTTTCAGTAATTAACACATGTAAATTGTCTAATTGTGTGACAGAGTTTTTAAATTGTTGCCTATTAATGGCTATATATTAATAGCTGATTCCTTCATATTCGATAGTTGAGGTGATGATTCCTCAAAATAATGGTGGAGTGAGTGAAGACATCTTGTCTGGTCAAATAAATTCCTTTCAGGGAGATGAGAAGTAACAACACTGGAATGAATTATCTTTAACTATTTTTTGATGGGGTGTTAGATGCTATAATATGTGGATGCCTGTCAGACTGTTTATTTGAACAGATATTGAAGCTACTTCTGTGCTGTTGGAGGATGTCACTACACCACTGTGCTGTCAGTGATAACTGTGTGCAAACACAAACCCTGAGTCATCAAAAGAGGCTAAAGATCTGTTAACATCTGCATACTGAAAGCAGAACCAGCTGTGATCCAGCTGTGCCGGCTTCATCAGAAATTGACGTCACCTCAGATGTTCAGAGGAAAGAGCCTCTCATTCACAGCCTCTCAAGTGTGTTTCCTCAATTCCTCTTCCCTCACATACTTCCTTATGTCTTACACAGGACGAACTAAGACTTGAGGATAAGACCAGTAAAGGGAACAAAGAGACATTAATGGGAGGCACTACAATGGACAATACTAAAATCAGCAAGTGGTGAACTCCAATGATCATATGATAAATCTGACCTTCTGCTCATCAACAAACTGGCCCCGATTCTCAAGTATAGTAAATGGTCAATACAATTATTGTTTTGCATATATCCGTCATGGACAGGGTTGTGACAAAAAAACAATGATTGAAAACGTGCATGACCTACCACTGTTTGGTGTATGCATCCAACCCTGCAGGCATCAGCTGACCGTCCAGTCTGGAGGACACCTGTGTGTAATAATGAGTCTGCTCGCTGGTTGACACGCTACTCTCCTCCATGGTTTTACCTGGAAGAGCCTCTGCAGAGAACCCATACATGGAGTCTGAGTCGGGTTCAGGTTCAGGTTCAGGCCGGCATCTTATATGAGCTGTCAGACACTGGTTTGGCAAAACTTCTGGCAACAAAGTGCAGCGACCCGTCGTCATGGCAATAGAGAGGAAAGTGCTGGACACAGATGGAGGGGCTTACTGGGTGTCTCCCATCTACAGAAAAAGAGAGAGGTGTTCAGATCAAACGGCACCTCACTAATTCCTCACCGCAGAATACCAGCATGATGTCTATGTGTATTTACATACAGTGTCATTCTACTGCAGCAGTAGCACTGTGAGAATTTAGCCCTAAATTTAAAAAAAAAAGTGTCAGAATACGGTCTTTGGTCTCCTACACTCGATATCACATTTGAGTGATGCAAGAAAATGTGTGGCTTTTACCAATTTTCTAGTATGGAACATAACATTCTGAGACAGTGGTGACATCACTGAAAATAGGTCCGAAACATGAGCTCATAAGAAACATGAGACTGCTTGAGGCACAAAAGTTGGAAACAAGCCACCAGTTTATCTAGAATTTGATTCATTTGGAAAGAGTTCCTCATTACACAAGAAATCTGTCAATTGTCACACACAGTTTGGACATTTGCCTTCCAAATAAGTTTGGTCATCTGACTTCATGTTTCCTGACCTATCAAACCTTTTTTTTGATTTCCTTAAGTTGGCTTGCTTAGTATGCTAGAAAAAACTCCATTCTCAGATTAAGACAGAGAGAGGCAGTTATATTCTTTATTATTATTATTATTATTACTACTATTATTATATATGTATGTGTGTATGTGTGTATCTGTGTGTGTATAAAAATGGTTTATTTTGTTTATATGTACTGTGGTTTGTTAATTTGATTAGCACTGTCTTTTTGTCTGTATGCGTGTGCATGTGTCTGTACAAAATATAAAAAAAGAAAAGAAAAACAAAGAAAACTTAGCTAGGGTCAAAGATGTACTTACACACTTAACATGGACATTTCTGATTGTGACCACCTGATGAATGCAAATCCTTTTAGCTCTAGTTTGGTCTAGGAAAAGTATCTCTTTAGCTGATAAATGCTCCACTATGTTGGCCATGTTGGTCTAATATCACCTTCAGACAGCAGACACATGTGATGAGGCCTTATGCAACACATATTCCACGCACATGTTTGGACCTGTTCATGAGACAGTTATCCTGCTTCTCACTGTTAGCAGAGACTGCAGTCTGCTGTGTACTTCATACATCTCTCTCTCTCTCTCAATTTTTATCTGTTCCAGGTGGTAATGCCAGGTCGTCAAAGCCAGGCTGTATCCAACCCAAGTCTAGAGGAGTGTCTGCTGATATGTGTTGACCCATACAGATCAGTCTGGATGGGGTATAACTCAAAATATCTACCTGCTGCTGAAAATCAGCGTGATATGAGTGCAAACAATTAGCTGAGATGCTTAAAAGCTGAAATAAACTACAGAGCTGGTTATTATTCTACTTTTCACATTATACAAAGTCATCTGATCATTTGTTAATATAAAACTATGCAGTTAGTCAAAGTGAAAGCTAACAGAACTTCTTATGACATGTGACAGCACAGGTGTAAGAAATACAATGAATGATGGCTGAATTCCATTTAGCTGCTTGAGTTTTAGGGTCGTGGTATGAATCCATGCTGGCACTGTCACACTGTCACACAGGCATTACTGGGAGCCATCTTTAATGTTATTAGTGACAGCTGCTTTTCCTGCTGCTACAAAGCACCACTAACATTTCATTCAATATTCTCAATTCAATTTTCTTATCATAACTCTCTCAGCTGTATCATATCTCAGTTCCAAGCAAACTGCACCATAAAAAGTATACTTAATATTTTGAGGCTAACATAAATGTAGACGTGTTGCTCAAAAATGAATGCCCATGTAACGTTACTGCAACTGCTGAGAAATACAACATTAATGTTTATATGAATAAACATGACATTAGAGAGTTTTGTCCTTACAGTCACGTCAGCTAATGTCAGCTAATGTTAGCTGTCGTACTGACTAACTTCACGTTGTTTCTACACAAACAGCGCAGCTACCTCCTGCGTACAGTACGCACTATTTCCTCTTCTTCTTGCTGTGTTTTGATGCCAGCACGCAGAGGAAGTTACAGAGGCCTCATGTGCCACACCTTTCCTCGCTACTTTCTTCACATTTCATTCACTTACCTTCAGTCGACAGCCTGACTCCGCTGTAGCTCCAGGTTTAGCGGCAAACAATGCTAATAAGTCGCGGTGTCTCCCTGAACTCATGTAAGTGTGTGTCAAAACTCTGCTAACAAGACACTGCGCAAACTTCCGCTTTGAGCTAAAAGGTTGCTGTTCGGTTCAGCTGTCTGGCTCTGTGAGAGTTCTACCCTGAGTTATGTCTTACAGGCACATCTATTTTACGCTCCGTACACATTTCTCCCTGTAGTCTTCCATGGTTGGTTGGCGGAATGTTTTTTTTTTGTTTGTACAGTGGACATGGTCCCGGGGAAAGCCTTGCCTGTGAGTCTTACTTCAGGGCAAAGTGTGAAACATTTCTCTCTAGCCACTGGTTTCTGGCCACTAACATCATGTGTAGTCCAGTCTATACATAGACTGGATTAAATAGTAATATGGGACATTAACTAATGTGGGACAATGAAGCTCCAGTGCATTTATCTGTTTTTCTATTCAATTATTTTAAAGCTAACTATGCTTACAGTGTAAGTTATTACTTATACTTATATACTTTATTTTTATTATTTTTATTATTAGTGTGTGTGTGTGTGTGTGTGTGTGTGTGTGTGTGTGTGTGTGTATGTTTTAATGTATTATTCACTTATTTATTTATTTATTTATTTATTTATTTTGTTATTATGTTTTTGTAAATATGTAAATATGTACCGGAAGACTGATTGTTAATAGAGTAGTAGAGAAGGGGTAGGTTTAAATAAGCATATGCTTCATCCTACTCCTTTTTGGACATGTTGGGTTCACATTATTATTGTTGTTTTGACTATTCTCTAACCCTATTGTTTGTTTCTCAGATTACTTTTTTTGTGTCACTCATACATGTTTGAAATAAATCAAATCAAATCAAAAATGTTTCCATGTTTTTACTGTTATTGGGTTTTATTTTTATTTCTCAAATTGCATTTTTTATGTTTTTTTATTTCCAATTCTTACTGTTAAATGTTTGTTTTATGTAATGCACATTGAGTTGCCATTGTGTATGAAATGCGCTATATAAATAAAGCTGCCTTGCCATGCCTTATATTGTTTAAAATTACATACAGGATTCTAGATTTTAACCTAAAAACTGTTGGCCTACGAAATTAAATGACTAAATATGGGTTTTGACAGATAAGGCTGCTTTATATTAATCAAAGTATTTTTCAGCCTAAAAACTAGTGTCCCAGATTACAAAATCTAGATATTCTGAAATGATTTGGTATGAGGAATATTAATATATATGCCATTTTCCTTTTGAGTACAATATCTAAAAATTGTCTCCTGGTTTAACAAGCAAACGGCATTAGGGATTTCATAATGATATAAGGTGTTGATATAATGTATTGGATTCATATGTAGATAAGGTAAACAAGTCAGAATTGCAAAAAGTGTCCCACATTACCCTGATCTACCCTATGGTAAATGGGGAGGACATATATTTCTGTGTAATATAATCTAATCCAACATGGACCTCTCTACAATAGAAATTGTAGCTATAGAAATTAAGGCCTGGCGAAAAAATAGAATAAATTAAAAGATGGGTGGCACGAAAAGAAATCATTTAGAATGTAAAATATAAATGATGCAGATTATATTAATTTATAAACTCTCTCTGCATTAGTTGATGAACTGAATATGTTTTTTCTGCTCCCTGTGATAAATGTACTACATTACAAATTGAATCTCTGAAGTCTGAGTGGAAACTGATAACGTCCTCTCAAATATAGGTGACTAACGTAGTTCTACTGTAGCTTTACACATCATTGACATTAGTTATGAAATGTCAAAGTTCCTTATATGATTTTAGGGGGATGTTCCATTTTGGTTATTTTATGGTCACATTGCAGCACCACAAAGAGGACTTTTGGGATGTTAAGAGAGTGCTCCCATATGTTTTCCTCTTTGTCATTCAGGACTGCTGTTGACAGTACAGTACGTTTGTTCTTTTATAGTAACATGGCATCACAAAGAGGACTTTTGGTAGGTAAAGAAAACATTCCAGTATGGTTCTGTGTAAAACATATATATAACCATTATATTACTGCAAATCACACAAAAAGAAGATAATAAAACAAAAGAGGTTAGCTCTGTGGTATAACTACCAAACCCACAAAAAGAAAACATCGCAAACATTTGAACGGATATGGCATTCCATCAAACTGGAAGAATCTTGCTTAGTTTTATAACATACAGTATATGCTGTTTTTATTACTTATCATTACAGTAACAGAGGAGAATAAAACTAGATTCCTTTACCAGGCTGACAGAGTCATAACTCTATTCATCCATGTATTCCTATGACTGTCAGAAGTAATGACTTCAGGAGCTTCTTCAATGATAAAATTCTATTAAAATTCATCACCTCCTGCCCTCAACAGGCACCAATTTATTCCCAAACCCAGGAACCTTAGAGACAACTATAACATTTTTTGACCGAAGCAGTCAATAAAACATTGATCAAGTAGGACTCTTACACTTTATTTATCATCAAAAATTGCAGTGGCCAAGGAGCAGAAGGCACTGACACATTGTTTGTAACATCTCTATGCTGGACAGGAAAGGGGGCCCCAACTGAGCTGCAGGAGTTAAACGAGCAAAGTGAATTGAATGTGTTTGTGACCTAGTTTCCTGTTGTACTGCTGCTGCTTTTATCAAGAGGCCTTACTGGAGCAAATTCTATGAGAACGGATGAAATACAACAGGAGGATGGAGCAGCAGCAGCCCTGTACTCACTGCAGGTACTGGTGGACACTGACACTGACTGAAGTACTGCAGTTTTGGTACTGGTATTTATTAACATATTTCCATTTGATGTTATTTTATACGTTCACTCAACTACATCTCAGAGGGAATTATTGTACTGTCTACTCCACTACATTTATTTAACAGCTTTAGTTACTTTTCAGATGCAGATTTGACACAATGGATAATATAACAAGCTTTTAAAATACAACACATTGTTAAAGATGAAACCAAAAAGCAGTGTGTAGTCGGCTCACATTTCACATGTCTATGAGTTGTTTTGCTTTTTCCCTCTAAACTTCTCACATGCTTTCATTTCAATAAATGTTCAAATAAGTGTTCAAAAAGATTAGAGAAAAAGTCCAAAAACTGAAAACATCTTGTGTATCAGAACTTAGTTTTTTCTTCTTTCCTCTCCCATTAATCATCTCAGCAGCCATCACATTTATCTGCTGACCCTTTGGAGGGGCCCCACCCCTAGGTTGGGAACCACTGGACTAAACTAGCTAACTGTATATAAAGTAATGTAAACTAGCTAACTGTATATAAAGTACTGTAAACTAGCTAACTGTATATAAAGTAATGTAAACTAGCTAACTGTATATAAAGTAGTATAAACTATAAAGTACTGTAAACTAGCTAACTGTATATAAAGTACTGTAAACTAGCTAACTGTATATAAAGTAATGTAAACTAGCTAACTGTATATAAAGTAATGTAAACTAGCTAACTGTATATAAAGTAGTATAAACTATAAAGTAATGTAAACTAGCTAACTGTATATAAAGTAGTATAAACTATAAAGTAATGTAAACTAGCTAACTGTATATAAAGTAGTGTAAACTAGCTAACTGTATATAAAGTAGTGTAAACTAACTAACTGTATATAAAGTAATGTAAACTAACTAACTGTATATAAAGTAGTATAAACTATAAAGTAGTGTAAACTAGCTAACTGTATATAAAGTAGTGTAAACTATAAAGTAGTGTAAACTAACTAACTGTATATAAAGTAGTGTAAACTAGCTAACTGTATATAAAGTAGTGTAAACTAGCTAACTGTATATAAAGTAGTATAAACTAGCTAACTGTATATAAAGTAGTGTAAACTAGTTAACTGTATATAAAGTAATATAAACTAGCTAACTGTATATAAAGTAGTATAAACTAGCTAACTGTATATAAAGTAGTATAAACTAGCTCCACCTCCAGCAGCTACAACAGTAACATGCTGCTCTAACACTGATGCTTCACTATTAATAATGTAATGATGTCATATATAATAATCAGTCAGAGGAACCAAACTGTGTTCACATCTTAAAAAAAAGATGTGTTGATTTTATTCTACCACTTGTTACTTTGCAAAATGACAACTAGATGTTTCACTTTCTTTTTTTAAAAACTTCTAATCCTGTTGTTATCCATGTGTATTCTATACTTGTTTCAACTTCCAAGTGAAACTTTTTAATTTACAACTTGATTGAAGCTACATTTTTCTTACTTTGCTCAATACATCTACATGCACTGACAGGCAATTATTATTTTTTTGTTGTCAGATCAGAGTCTGACCAAACTGTTGTTTTTTCTTGAATGAGGAAGATTCTACTTTCTACTATTGTCAAACTGTTATGTAAGTATTGTTACATTAAACGTTTAAAGATAGGTGACAGACATTAAAAACTATTGTGTTTTTATTGAAGTTTGTTATAAAAATGCTTGATGATGTAATTTGTTCCTTTGCCTACTTCCTGCTGCTGCCTCAACCAAACAAAAGTGCTGCATAGCCCAGTTGTAATATTCTTGTGATTCCTCAGTTTTACAGAAGGTGGAGCTATAGCACAATATCTTAGAAATGATCATATTCATGGCAGGTTTTAGTTTCACAAAGCACACAAAGCTTATTCACACCACAGGAATTTAAAGCATTCATTTATCTAAATGTTAATGCCAGTATTTCTCAGCAAACTAAATTCTTCGACTACTTTCTGTTTCAGTCCTGGTTTTGTCAGTGTGGAGCATGTTCTCTTCTCTCTAAGTTCATGTATGTTCCCACGTGTGTTTCCTCTCTCACACCAACACTTGTCTTTTACCAGGAAGTCACTCTGAATTGGACAGAAGGAAGAAGAGAGAACTTAGAAGAAGACAGAGCAGAATGAAGTTGTGATGAGTCTTCCAGATGAAGAACTCTATCAAAAGCTTCAGTGTCAATGATGATCAGGGATGTTTTCCATACAGACTTCATCAAGCATAATAATCACACTGAGACTGAGAGTAACGAACATACTCTGATAAGAACAGACGACCACATTGCCTTGAGCCCCACTATTTCCTGTACTGTGAACATTATGTACACCGACATATTTGCACACTATGTACACACAAAATCACAGACTGCATGGCTAAAACCTTCTAAATAAACACACAATAACTAGTAGGGTCGATGTGCAGCTGTTTATAAAAGTTTGTGTTAGAGAGAATTTCTATTTAATATCTGTCTGTATCTTGGACACAAAAAGTCTCACCTTTATCCACACATTTAGTCACAATAGCGTTATCTGTAATCAGTTTAATCAAAGCAGTCCTTTATTCTATTCTACAAAGAGTGTAAATGGATACATGAGTGGTTTTGGGCCAAGTAGGTACTCTTGGGTATAATAGGGGTGTGGGAAACTTTGGTAAAACTGTGTTTTTGGAGAGGCGATGTCTAAATTGAATCTGTTCAAAACACCTGAACATGCCCACTGCTACTGCATTTACACCACTGGTGGGAAGAAGTCCTTCCTTTCCAAGATCATTTGATAATTCCTAAGAGGAAATGTTAATTACTGTATCTAACCCTAACCCTAACCCTAACCCTATCTAACCCTAACCCTAACCCTCCTGCATCTCTTCAGCCTTTTCTGTTGTTCTTCCTGCGTCTCTAAAAAAAGAGGCCAGTATGAGAGGGACCACTTGAGTCACTTTCAAAAATGAAATCCCTTCCAATGGAAGAGAGAGAACTCCTGCAGGGTTGTGGCGGTCCTATACACGATTGAACATCAGAAGACTGCGAGGATGAGATGTGTTCCTTTGTTTCCCAGTCATATACAGTGGGAGAGCACTTTCCCAATAGGGAAGTCGTCTCAGAATTTTGGACCCCACTGTATCTCATTTCTTTGGTAATCTCCATTATCATATTTGTATTTCTTCAGCTTGGTAGCTTGTAGTTTGTCTTTATATTTATTCAGCTTTTATAGCCTCGATCACTAAAGAGATGTGCCCAAATTTCTGTTTAAGACTCTCTTCTTGTGCTTGAATTTCAGTCCCACTGAACAGCAGATATGGTGTTTGACGATAAACAGCATGAGGTCTAGTGATCATTTATTAAGGATCTCTTCCCATATTTCTCATCTGATTTCCCAATTGTTGTTGTTTTTTTTTTAAATCGACAAGCCCTGAACAACCTTTTTATTTCTCCAGTATTTGCTCAAAGTTGAGTCATGCATGAGGAGACGTGTTTCTTTCACATATTGTCTCTAGTTTGACTTCTTTTGACTTTTCTTCTATGTAAACACAGCTTTCAGCTTGTTCAGAATGAATATCTTCTGAGTATCTTAAATGATGTCTTCAAATGTAGTTTTTTAGTGAGCATATTGATCTCTTGAAAGGAACTAATTGTGAAAAAGGCTTTAAACAGTGATACTTGCAAATAAGCAAGGTGCAAAAAGAAAAAAGAACAAAAACAGGTTATGCAGGAACATCAAGGAGCAGAACTTTTGCACACCTAGATTGACAGGTGTGTTGGAGAAGACCTTGTGCTGAACACTGTCTTCTGCATTTGAAAGATTATTCAGGACAATGTTTAAGTATACAGACCTTCAATCAGGTGACTTTACACACCTTAAATAGGTTGGTCGATCCACATCTACCAATCAGATCACACAACAGACATCATTCATTAAATCAACCATCATACATGTCACCAATATAAATAGATGACATAAATGCAAAATGCAAAACACAAAATGTGCATTATACATAGCTTAAAGTGCACATAGTTATAATAAAGAAAAGCTACCATACCAATATAAATATTTACAGTATTTTCGATATCTGATTCAAATCCGGTTGGAGCTTGTCAGAACTGTCTCCTAGTATTTGTCCAGTTCTACTCCTTTACTACATTTTTATTATAATAATAAACTTTATTGCAGACACAGGTCCATATAACACAACATACAGTAAAAAAAAAGTATAAAAAGAGAGATTCAATAAGAATACAAACAATATGCATATTATAAGATATACACGCTATTGCACCAATGCCGTCTTAGCCTAGACTTTTCAGAGGGCTGACTAGGGCTTCCATATGCGCTTCTCTGACTTTTCCAGGCGACGCATAAAACTAAACATCAGCTGTCTTAAGAGAGCCTCACAGGTTGGCACTCTAGTGGACACAAACAATTGACTGGCACTATGCCACCTAGGAACACTGAGCCTCTGCATACTCTTTTTGTTATAGTTAGACCACAATTGGGCAGTATAACATGGAGTGATAACACTTCACAGAGTCAGAGCATATAGAAAACTTCCTTATGAGCATGTTAGCTCGAGAATACATTTTACAGCGCTGTCGATGGATGTCTTTGTCATCCGTCCAGTCATATGACATGACCTAGGTATTTCATTTCCACACACACAGCAAGAAGACTGTCAGACAAATAAAAGGTTGGAAAAGTTGATTTCTTGTTCCCAGCGATATCATAATGTGGCTTTTCTTAGAGTTATACTTCATGTCATAATCAAGGCCATATAGACAGCACACCTTCAACATCTGCTGCAGCCCAGCACTATATGGACATAGCATACATAAGACGATTAACAATAGTGTTGCCCACAAGAAAACCAGTTTTTAGCCTATTTAACTGATTTGATAATTCATCCATATAAAAATTTAATAAAATAGGAGATAAAATTCCTCCTTGTCGCACTCCGTTACCAACACAGAATGGAACAGAAACAACGTTGTCCCATTTGACCTGAACCGTTTGATGGGCATACCAAAACACTGAAATTCTCACTAAAAATTTAGGGGTACCTCTATCTAACAATTTTACAAACCCTTTCTCGTGATTAATTCTATCAAATGCCTTGGACGCATCGATAAAACATAGAAACACAGATGAATTCAGGCTTGTGTACTCGAATACAATCTCTTTAAGAGCATAGATACACAGGTCAGTTCCAACTGATTGTCAGTAGTAAGGACAAACATTTCTAGCTTTGTTAACAGTATTCTCTGCAATACTTTAGACAAAATACTGGCTAATGCAATGGGCTGATAATTGTCAATACTATTGAGATTACCAGCCTTGTTTTTAAGCACAGGCACTAATATTACATACATAATAGAGTTGGGCAGAGCACCATAAACTAAAACAATTCTTCATAGGAATGTTAGTAAAAAACTAACCATCCAACAGTACTTTCAATATATGAACAGATCAAGCTATTGGACAAGATATTGTTCTGTACTTGCAATAAATATATGTTGCTTTTCTTTGTCTCTGTTTGCTTCATGTGCAAACAAACCAATATTTCACTTTTTCCACAAATAGCTGTTATTGTGTTTCTGTGACTGACTGTGTCACATGTTTTTATGTTTCATTTGGCAATTTTGAAAATTACATTTTTATCTGAAAGATAAAAGTTACTCAGAATCATTGTCATGGTGAAATGTGTGATTTGCTACTGTTTGTTGAGGATTCGTGAAGTTTTAACAGGAAGAGTAGGCTACTGCATTTTTAGATTGCTACTTTGACATTTTTCCCTTGCTGGTTCATCACAATGACTGGGCATGTGGTCTCCCATCTTACCCATTGTATCTAACTTTTAAGTGGGACAGACTGATTATTGTTTAGCTGTCCAGCTGCAACTGTCACAGTGTTGGTTTATTGGCTGCAGCAGGCAGCAGTTTTCAAAGAAAAAGCTGTAAAAAGTTACTGTACACTACCTGCTCAGCACCTAACACCAAACAGACACAGTACACTGTAGACTAGCATGCATTTAGCAGCTAAAGAGCCAGATATTTCCCTCAGGAATTGGTAAAGAACAAAAACAGCTAAAAGAGAGAGAATATTGGAGTTTCATTCACCTGGTGGACAGAAACACAACTCCAAATGAATGATAATGTCCTGGATGTGGAAGTAAGCAACTGTTTGTTTTTGCCACTGACAGACTCAAACTGTTATTATAATTGCCTAACAATATTATGAAAAGGACCATACAGAGATATAAAATGTTTTCTTTACCTATTGCTTGATCCAGTCTGTTTTTTACGGTTTCTAACTAAGTCTCACTCAAGGAGAAGCCTGAGTTGAGTTGTTGTCAAAATCAGCACAGATGACTGAAAATCATTTCGATAACACTAAGTAAATGGTAAATGGACTTGGAATGGAATTATGACCACTCAAAGCACCTTAACACTACATGTCTCATTCCACACAGGGTGCCAACCCACTCATCAGGAGGAGACTAACCATTCATATACGTCATACACCGTTGGTGCAGCAACGGGAGCAACTTGAGGTTAAGTGTCTTGCTCAAGGACTCATTGACATGTGGAGTGGAGGAGCCAGAACCGTGGACGACCACTCTACCTCCTGAGCCAGAGCCGCCCTGCACTAAGCTACGCTTTCTGCACTCAAATACAACAAACTTCTCCTGGTACTCCTCTCTACAACTCTGTCATGGTTGAATGTGTAGCTAATTTTGACAGAAACTCAATTCTAGTCAGAATTCAGAGCGAAACTTCTCCTTGAGTGAGATATGGTTAGACACATACAGCTTAGAAAATAGGATCCAGGTTGAAAAAAATTTCATTTTCCTTTAAGGGGTCCCAGATATAGAAATTTTCATTCAAAGCATGGGTGTTGTCTTGAAACCTCTCAACATGTATCCCTCAGACCAGTTCCCTAAATCATGTGGAGAAAAGAGAAGTGCTGGTAGCCTTCCATCCCTTGACAAGTATCCTCTTTGCTTAGTTTTCTAAAGTAAATGTAACTGCATGGGCACAATGTGGCACAGAAGAATAGTATCAGTTCTTTCAGCTGTTCATTCATTCTCTGCCTGCCTTTGCCATTTTCAGTCATGTCATGTCAGACCCTGCCACACCTGTCCTGTAGTAACCCTAGTCCCTTCCACCTTCCCAGTCACCTGATTTGCTCATGCCCAGCTGCTCATGCCCCAGATGTTCCCTATTAACTCCCCTACATTTAAATCAGTCCATTTCCACTTACTGTCTACCAGATTGTCTATTGTGCTGTTCCCATTTTTGCATCCCGCCTACCTGTTTTTGGACTTTGCTTTGCCTGCCCGCTGCCCCTGCTTATTTAGCCTCTCTCCTTTCCCATTTGCCCACTTTGCCTGCTGTAATCTTTGAATTGAAGTGAACTGTCTGAACTTTTACACAGTGTCTCTGAGCATATCTGAGTCCAATGCTGACCTTTTTATGTACCATTTCAACATGATCACAGATTGTTTATCAGTCAATCCTTTACTGACTGGCCTCTTTCCACTGCTCTTCTCTCACTGTTTTGATTTTATGGATAATTAAGGAGTAGTTTTAAGCATAATTTATGGACTATGTTTTAACCATGTCATGGATTGTTAACTGCAGACCTTTTATTGAAACCTCAGACTAAGAGAAATTGCACCTGTGTTATGATTCTCTGTTTGAGACAGTCTCTACCAGTTAAAACTGAAATTGTGGGTGAACTAGGCTGTTTATAATCCTGACCTCGATGGCTGGATAAACTTAACTAAGGATGAAGTCTGTCTTGCTGATGATGGAAGAGTCAGGGGTTCAGCAAAGTTATATCAATTTTTTTTTTTAGGCAAACCATTCAGTAATTGTGTAGATATTTCAAAGAGTTAGTGTCAGGTACCTGTCAGTGTCATCATTCAGTGTAAACTGGGCCTCAGGGAGGCTGTATGAATGAGGAAAAGTGAACAAACCAGTGAGCCAGTCCTTCTTGTATGACTGCTTTTCTTTGTGTGTCAGAGGAACAAAGCCATGACTCATTTAAGTGCTCAGCAGTTCAGCAGCTAACTGACACACATTAGGCTGGTCCAGTTTATCATTCCCTTGGTGCTGCTCCTATCACTATTCACAGATTTAAACAAGAGACTCATCTGAATCTGAATTATTTTTTTTAATAAAATTAAGAAGAATTAAGCAAGAATTTGATTTAGGTCACAGGAATTCCATGGACTTGATAAACTGCAATAACGTAGCTGCAGTGATTTCCCAATGGCCGTGCCATTTCATTGTTTCCAAAGAATTAAAACCTGAATGGTAGGTAACGTAAGAAAATACAAAGTGTCACTATGTGACAAGGCAGTGGAGCCTTTGTGGACTGTTGTTATGTGGATAGATCAGAATGAGGGACTGAGTATAAGGGAATAGTTAAACATGAATTTTGGGCCTGTGTGAGTGAACTCAAACCTAACATACTAGACAGTGTCTGTGCACATATGATGTAAACAGATGCAGGAAAGCAAATTAAATTGTCTACAAACCTTAACTACCATGATTAATACGATGTGACTGTCATGTGACAGTCTTTTGAGTTTCACCTCACGATCACACTGTCTGCTTATCCTGCGTACAATTTTTTATCAACTACTGGACAGATTTTCATGAAATTCTGTATGGATATTTATGTGACTATGATGATCTCCTGACCTCTCCTCTGGTGTCATTGTCAGGTGGAAACCTCCACCTGGCCGACATGTCTGTTCATTAAAGCCATTTTCCCCAACTTTTGCAGAAGGTAACTCCAATTTAAGTAATTGCACAATGCTATGACATTTTCTGAACATATTTAGATCCACTATAGAAAGAATCTTTTTAAGGATGAAATTTCTTTTTGTCGACAAATCCCATGAAAAGACCAAAATCAAAAATGTTTTCTTGATGAGGGTTTTCAAAAAAAGGCTCAGTCATTTCTTGGGTCTAAAGATCCTATGGTGCTGTACAATGGGAAATGAAATATCCAGTGCTTTTTGAAAACTTGACTCATAATAGAGATTAAAAATCAGGATATCTCGGCCTCTGTTGCTCATTTTGACCATTCTTTCTTGTGGGTTACTAAATATGGCAGACAAAGACTAAACCACTGGATTCACCCTTTAAATAGGTGTTATTGAAATGCTGCATTACTTTATTTTTTTATATATCATTTTTTAATTGTGCCGCTCGAGATAACTGACTACAGTGACCCACTTTACCAGAGCCAGTGTTCCTCTCACTGTCCTGCAGAGCTGGGCATGCTGCTGATAAGACTGATTATTGACGGTGCTGACAGTCAGTGACCTGTGGACTCTTCCTAGATATTTAATGTACTGTAAAGTCAATGACACCACAACCAGAAAAAGTAACTTCATTACATTGACTGTGTCTTCTTTGCATACTTAATTTGTTCCCTCACACTTTTGTCAAGGTCAAGGAAAAACAGTGTTTTAAACTTAAACAACAATGTTTATTGTGATGGCTTGTTTATTTCAAGTCAGTCATACACTGATTTTCATGAATGGTAATATGGAAGGTGAGACTTTCACATTCAAAAATGTAGAATTGGCACTAGTGAATAAATACAGTATCCATTGATACTTTATTAATCCCATTGGGGAAATCCAGGCATCTCACAGCTCAGAGTCCATACATACACACATTCATAAATACACAGCAAAAGACAAACAGATTGTCCATAATAGCCAGTATCTTGTTCTGCATCAGCCTGTCCACTACAGTCTCCATACGCTCAAGGCTCCTCCCCAGCACTGAGCCAGCCTTGTTGATGTTGTACCCCCCCTAACCCTAACCCTAACCCTAACCCTAACCCCCCCCAGCAGACCGCAGCATAGAACAGCACATGGCTCAATAATCCACTGTGTTGTGTAGTATAGGCTACAACATTCATAACACTGTTTTGAACATTGTAATTATTTCAATACATTTTACATTGTTTGCCACATCTTTCAACATAAAATAACACATTTGAACCACCTGTTCTCTTTTTGTAGTGAATAATAAATCACATCACAAAGAGTGATATGTGCATTTATGCTTAAATGTGCAATTTAAAACACCTTCACCAATAGAGAACCAACTTTTTAAAATCATAGTCTCATTAAAGACAGAACAAAAGCAGAAATAAACTCCCAATAAAGTCACAGAGAGGGCTGAATATTCAGGGGTGAGTCATTCTCTCTAGTATATGTGTTTTTTGGAGTTTTTTCATCCTTTAACAATGTCAGCATTTATAAGAAGTATATACATCCCTAAGGTTTAAAAATGCTTTAGTGCCACATCTATTGCAAAGTGCAAATGCTGCTTTCTATAAACTGGACGAACAAGCTGTGGGGCAAATGACAGTGACAGGCCAGTCAGCGAAGAACACACATTATTTTATATCATTTAAATGCTGAATTTCAATATTTCCATAAAGTTAAACTTAATCCATCATATGCCTTTTACGTCATCCACCATGTCAAACAGCGTTTATAACATAGAAACTGTCATGTTTTACTCTATTGCTCCTGGTAAGTTTTGCTCAGTAAGAGTTTCACGTGTACAGCAGCAGAGAGCTTCTGCTCCCTGTTAACTGCCAGAACACACTAACTCTGTTATCTGACTTTTAAACAGAGAGAAGGAAGGCGCCTCAGCACGCCCTCCCACTCATCTTCACAACAACAGTCACATGATTCCATTAGCAGAGACGCGCAGTCAAGTTGCCCATAAGAATCAAGCTCCACAGGAAATGATTCTCCCTGAAAATAAAATGCTTCTGTTGTGTAACTTCTGTAAGAGCCTGAATAAAAAGTCACATATTTTGCATGCCAGCACGTCATGGATGGTGAGATGCTCCAAATGTATATTGAAGTTTAAAAATGATTTGAATGATTTAGTTTTGTACAGTAAACATGCTATCACACCGTATCCTCCAGTCAAAGTGTCATTTTTATTTTGAAGGCAGCGTTTCCTGTGTTCTGTTCTAATGTTCTGTAGCTTAACTTGTATAGCGAAGTCGTTGGCTTACATCACTCTCACGGTCAGTGTTTATCACCTGAAACATGTAACAGTGAATGTAGAGAACAGCTCGTCTTTGAGCCTCAGCAGTCTTCCTCTTAAGCCGCAGACATGACTGCTTCTCTGGGCTGGCTCTCAGCTCTGGTCGCGGGTATTTTCTCCGCTCATGTGTTACAGAAACTCTGTTTTCCATACTTTTGGAGGGACTTCGTCTTTCTACTGACTGTGATCAGGTACGGCATGAAGCTGGAGCTGTTCAAGCTGACATCCAGAGTGTGTACAGTGCTGGACAGGTTCATCCAGCAGGCGCAGCGCATACCCGACAAGCCGTTTGTTATCTACGATGGAAACATCCACACCTACAGAGACATCGAGCAGCGCAGCAACAGACTCGCAAATATTTTCCTGGACAGAGTCAAACTGAAGAAAGGAGACTGCGTCGCCTTGCTTATGAACAACGAGCCAGACTTCTTGTGCGTTTGGTTCGGGTTGGCAAAGGTCGGCTGCTCGGTTGCTTTCCTTAACACAAACATCAAGTCCAGGTCTCTGCTGCACTGCTTTAACTGCTGCGGAGCCAAAGCTCTAATAGTCGGCGCAGGTAAAGCTCTTATTATCACCTGTTATCTATGTGTTGTATCACACATCAGTCTCTTTCTGGAGATGGATAAATTATGAACTGTGAGTCAAGCTGCATTAAAGGGTCATTTCACCTTAATTGAAAAGTAAAACAAAAAAGGTGCTGAATAGAGTTTAGTTTGCATTGGTCAGTTCATTGATAAATTCCACTCAGCAGCATGGTCTGTTTCCAGAAATAATGTCTCACTTAATAATCCATGTAATGATTCTTATTGTGGTTCGGGTGAAGTGGCCCTTTCAGCTGTATTTTTGATTATGGTAAATGAACAAATAATACTGAACTCTGCAATGCTGTGCAGCCTTTATTCGTTTCTTTTCTTTTCTTTTATTATTGTAGCCCACTCACTGACTATGGGCTTGAGTCTTATGGCTCTCAATAGTGTTGCCTCACTGGCAGATATTCAGTCAGGAGTTAGTGGAGATCAAAACAGAGGTAAAAGTAGAGTGAATGTTGTATTTACATTTATCAGATAAGCTCAAACAAACAAGTAAGGAGTCTTCATTGCTGGTTTTGTGAAAGATGTGAAATCGTGTAAATACAGTAGCAGTCAAAAGCTTTGACACATCCTCCCATTACCTTGAATGAGAAAGCATCTATACTTTTAACTGGTACAGTATAAATAATGTAAATTAAAAAACAAAGAAAGGCAGCACATATCTATCTATCCATCTATCTGTCTATCTATCTATCTATCTATCTATCTATCTATCTATCTATCTATCTATCTATCTATCTATGCTGCTGTTCTCAGTTAAATTTTTTTATTTACATTATTGATACAATATTTTATTTATAAATGTACATTATTTATAGAGTATCTATCTATCTATCTAGATAGACATGTTTAACATTAGATAGACCCCATACAGTAACTATTGGTTTTGTGATAAGGTCCAGCAGAGAACTACAGTCTACAGTCTAAATTTAAGAGGTTGTGGTTATTTCACGTATTTCTGTGAGATCAGGTTGCTGATGTTACAGTTCAGTGAAGGATGTGAACAACTGCTTAACGTGGGCTTACGCTCTTAAATATGGCATTATATTGAAATCTGATGTGATTGATGCCATGGTCTGTGGAGAAAATCAAAGTTGTAGGTCAGATGAGGACCCTCTAATCTGGAAGCACCCTGATGAAACATCATTTAACGTGTAATACTTGCTGTTCCATTTAAATGATAAAACAATATGACAGTCTGGAAGAATCCTGTTTCTACACTTAATAGGATTCACCATGCTGGAGCCATGTGACAGGATGACGGATCATTACTCAACTAAACAAGCATGATGTTGGTCAGGAACAGTGTCCTCACTACAACCCCAGTGTAACAGGAGGAGTTATGGAATAGCAGGGTCAGACAGACTGTGCTATACAAGCACTTAGTCTATATGAAGGCCTTACAGGACACAGTTCTTCTGGTGTCTGAGGGTTCAGGGGAGCAAGAGCAGAGTGGATCCTGCCAAACACTCTCTAGTTCCACTTTGATGTGTCATTTAAGAATATTCGTGTTTCCCAAATTGTTTTAAATTATGTACCCACACAACACACAAGCAGTCATTTCAGCTAAAAGACACACATTAGTATATAATACTGTATACAATATGTCAGTTATATGATGTCTGTTTGTGAATACACACACTGATGTCAGTATTAAAGGTCCGGTTCACATTTGGTAAGTATGTCTTGAAACAACAGTCAGGAGCCCAAATGAATATTGAATCATGTTTTTCTTCTTGTAATGATTCCTCCTGTTCATACTGACCATTAGAAGATCTCTTCATAATGTACTAACAATGGAAATGATGGAGGACTAAATCCACAGTCCTCCTTCTGTGTAACAATGGATTTAAAAGTTGATGTGAAGCTAATATGAAGCTTCAGCGTCCAAATGAGTCAAATCTTCATCTTCTATGTTTCAACGTTACAGTGTTTTTAGTAGCAAAGTTCCTCTTTTTGTTACTATACTTCCACCACAGCTCAACAGGAAACACTAAGAGGGAATTTGATGGTAAAAAGACTGTAAATGTGTCAGATATCACTTGATATGACTAACTCACACTGATGAAGCTCAATAGAAGCTGATCATCTACTTTTAAATGAGTGTGTGGACACACTGTGGATTTAGTCCTCCATCACTTCCATTGAAAGCACATTTGAAGGAGATCTTCAGAGATAGTCAGTATGAACAGGAGAAATGATTACAGAGAGGAAAACATCTTTACTGTTCATATGGACACATGACTGCTGCTTTAAGAGTAAAAAATACCAACCTGTCCTTTAAGTGAAACAACTTAGGACTATTCTCAGGGGCAGCATGTTATGTTATGTTGCTTTTCGGATTTTTAAATAATTATTGAATTTATACCAAATAGTGAACACAAAATCAGCATGTTAATTGGCTAAGTGTATTACTTTAGTTAAAAAATTACATTTGGCAACAGTCACATCACTATAGTTCAGGACTTTTTGGTTACTGCTATAGCGCCACCACTGGGCCAGATGATGCATTTTTAGTGTAAAGAGCCTTGAGATGACTTTTGTTGTGATTTGGCGCTATATAAATGATTGATTGTTGTTATTGTTATTGTTGTTATTGTATTATTATCATACTGTCTGTCAGATACATATCTTAGCAGGGTGGAAAGAGCGGAAGAATTCTTACAACAGCAGTGTAGTTTCAGCACTGTGGAGCAGCTCTGATGTTCAATATAATTCTAACTCCAAATGATGCTCTGCTTCGTTTTTCATTTTTATCCTCCTCGTTGTGCTGCATTATAATTCCTTCAGGACTTTACTAGTGGTCCTTCCTCTGGGTGCTTTTAAGTTTTGTTTTTCCTAGCTGGTGATGGAGTAGGATTCACAGATGTATCATAGCAGTTTGCCTGGGTAAAGCTTCTAATGATCCCTGAGAGACAACCCAACAGTGCTAACAGGAGTCAGAATATTGACTAACAAATCAGAGTGTTACACTGCTGTGATTTCTCTTTTTATGATTATAGTGTGCTGATAGGCTTTTGTTTACTTTGTGTTGCATTACAGAGTGCTCCTCCATAATATTCCATATTATCATCAACTGTAACTAGAATCTGTGTATTTATCTCCCAGATCTAGTCGAATGTGTGGATGGCATCCTACCCAGCCTGCTGGAGGACAACATTCAGGTGTGGGCAATGAAGAGCCAGAGTGAGCACACACAGGTGAACACTCTGTTGGATAAGATAGATGCTGCTTCTGATCAACCTGTACCAGCAGCGTTACGTGCCACCACCTCCCTCAAAGCCCCCACCCTCTACATCTTCACCTCTGGAACAACTGGTGAGTCTGCACTCTACAGCTCAGTTACAACAGTTCATACTAATGATGCACTTTTAGTCTGTTCCTTTAACAACTCTATCTCAAATAGTATTTTCCATGCCACCAGAAGATGATGAATGAGTGTCTGCATTCTATAAAATGGATTAGTACTGCGTCTGGTGGCAGTAATGTTGTTGTGATGTGGGGACAAGCATTCTGCACTAGATGTGGATATTTTCCCTAAAAGTTATTTTTAGTCAGACACACTTTACATCAAGGAACTCGGTATTTAGTAAATGTCTGTAATGGAAAGTTTGGCACAGATGATGCTAATCATTAGGTACAGATGTTTGAGTTGATGTTATGCTTCATGCATTGTTTGCACAGGTTATGATTACAAATTATTATCTTTACCACACATTAAAGATTACATTTTTCTAATAGAAGATATTACTTTTGCTATTAGCCTACCTCATCTAACCTCTGTTTGTTCTACCAGGCCTTGTTCCCGACTATTTACAGGTTTTGTTAAATCATTCATTTTCATTTCAGTTTAACTCTTTTTTCAGTCAGGATGCAGGTAACAGGAAGTAGTAATGGGATTTTAATTTATTGACTTTCCTTCAGTTTTAAGTTCTTTTTTTATTGCTTGTTTTTGCCATTGTTTCATTTGCATCATTTTCTTTTCTTGCATTGGCTCCTGCCTTGAGTATTTTAATTAATCATTTTCCTCGAGGTCTACCTTTATGTGAGGTGTCAGCTAAGCAATTACAAATAATCAGTCACCATCTGATTTTATGATCTTTTGTATAACTCAGTTTATGTTTTGTTTTTTTAAGGAATACCACGATCACTCACTTGGGCTCATTCATCCAACTGTCTGTTATAAAGTGTCATGGTTGTGTTGGTAACAGAGTAAACAGATCGGTTCAGATGTTCCCCAAGGCCTCCCTCAGTTTCCCATAGGGACACTGGAGTGTGATCCCTCCAAGGTTTTGGGGCCTCGCCCCACCTTCTCACACCATAACTGTGTCTAAGAAAGTGAACTGTGAGCTCTTGCTCTGGTTGTGCATGGTTGACTATCACTTATTGGTATTCATTATTAGTTTAACTCATTGTTTACCGTTTGCATTTTCAATAATAACAATAAATGCCCCACAATTCAAAGACATGCTGTTTCACTCACTGTAATGCAGCACTTCACATAGTCTGCAAACATGAGTCCTACATTTAAGATTAGAAGAATACTTAAAGACCATGTAAAGTGAATTCAGACATTTTCTTCTAAACACATTAAATAGGTCATAAATGTATTTCTAAAAAATGTTTAAAAAGCATTTCAACCATTTAGATTTGAATTGTGGAGCTAGGCTTCACAAACTGTGTTTCAAGATTTCTGTGTTCAGGATTTAGTGGACGGGTCTGAAAATCACATGATTAGCATAAACCCACCCCTGCTGCTGTAGAGGTATAAATACATTCAGCACACACTACTACTACTACAGTCTACAGTTAGCCAGTTAGCTGAGCTAGCCGCCGAGCTAGCAGCTGAGTTAGCAGCAGAAAGCTCTCAGACATAGCGTACATGTTTCTGGTAGAGGTGGTGACTTTGATTGACAGGTGACACTTGGTAGGGGGCGGGGTTTCAGCGGACTCGACGGGCACTCCCACAGCGTTTGGGAGCAGAGAAAGAGGCTGATTTTTACACAACTTTGAAGCCTAATTTCATATATTTAGCAATTTTTTTAATCATTCAAATTTGGCAGGGTGGTTAACAACACACTTTTCTGTGATATGTCAAACTCAGAACACATATTTATTCTTATTTTACACAGACTTTGAAGATTTTTGGGGAATATTTCAACAGCATGAGCATCTGTTCATTGAGCACAGTGTCAGAATAAGTTAAGTCAGTACTTCATTTCTGTTTTTGCTCCTTTTTGGTGTTGAGCTTTTAATGTTTTATTAGTTAGTTTTGGTTATTAAATGGAACATGGAGTCATTTGCTAAGCAGGTAAGATATATGAGTAACACTATTGACTTGCATTATGGGAAATGTAGGATCCATACTGTGGGCTAAAAAACAGGATATTTATTTCTGTGCTACTTCAATTTTGAACATTTTTGTAAGTTTGTTTATTGTGAGTTCCCAAACTTCATGGAAGTGACATACTAAATTGCTGAATTACCCTTTTAATTTAAAAAGCTCTGGTTCAACACAGTGTAGACTGAACTGTGATCGAGAATTTTCTGGCATTTATTTTTTATAAAAATCCGTCTGAATTTACCGTGAGATCAGGCTCTTCAGAAAGACACTGAAAGCTTGTTCCCACTGGACGTCATCCATCTGTCAGAACAGAAATCCTTTGACTTCAGCTAATACTGCTGCCTTCACCATCTACATCACATGCACATCACGGTATCCTAAAGATACTTTTAATGCAGAGGCTAGATCAGAGGACAAGTCTGACATAAGAGACATGTCAGGACTGAAAGCATGAGGACTATCTCCCTGTGCATGTACACCATTTTCTATCATTGCTGGAGACCGAAACCACAAAACTAAATCTAATGCTAGCCAGGCTAACATTATGCTGCGTTCCATTTACCTCAGAAGTCGGAACTTGGAGCTGGGAATGACATCACATCCAAGTTTGTATTGTTCCAGGTTTTAGCCAGGTTAGCCACCATTAGCAATACCAGTTAATAAAAACACAATTCGCTGTATTTTGTTCATACACACACTGTAGCAACATGTCCACAGATAAAAGTTGGACAGTGCTGTGTGTACAACTGATTTAATGAAACACACAAGACAAAACTGCTAATAAGCAGGATATTACTACAATTCTCGCACTGTTGATGTACAGGGCAGCCATTGTGGATTTTGAAGTTGGGCTGGTGGGGTATGTCCCACTTTCCGAGTTGGATATCTGACTTCAGGGGGTGTTCCAGTTAGAGTAAAACTGGAACGCTCCATTAGAGTCAACAGATGGTCACTGCAGTTGAATTTGTCACAAAGTATCAAATGTTTTTTGTTACATTGTGTGTTTAATTTTCACAGGGCTCCCTAAGGCTGCAGTGATAACTCACCTCCAAAGCTTGAAGGCAGCAGGAGGATTCTGGGCATTTGGGGCAACTGCAGATGAAGTGATATACATCCCTCTGCCACTCTACCACAGTGCAGCTTCACTGATCGGCATCGGAGGAACCATCGAGCTGGGTGGGCAGACCTTAAATGTTCCTACATTTTGTATTTATTATATATTGTTACCATTTCTACTAATTTGGAGGATGCAGTCATCACATTTGAGACAAGACACTCATGTCAAGATTTTAAACCCTTATTTCAAATATATGCTTTTCAGTTTGACTCTGTTCATGTGATGCTCTGGAACAAATCTGAGCAGGCATGACGCAGACTATCCCTGAGCTCAAAAACCCTTCAGCAGAGCCTGAAACACAAAACATATGAGAAACATGAACAGATAAAAAGAAGCATTCAACATCACAAATAACTTTATGCTAATAAATGAAGAGGCTGGGGATGTGTAGGAAGTTATATTCTGGAGTAGGCAGCAGTGCAGTGGTGAGGACAGAAATCAGCATTATTGTGGGCAGACTGAGCTGTCAACTGATCACCACCTCATGGTGAGTAGGATCAGGTGGCAGGGGACGCTGCTTGACAGACCTAGCAGACCCAAACGGGTAGTGCCTTTGCCCGTGAGGTCCTCAACTCCCACCTCCGGAGGAATTTCGCTTGTATCCCATGGATGGAGTCTGAGAGGGCTATATTCATGAGTTCACTTGTGGAGGTGGTTACTCAGAGTTGTGGCTAGAAGGTCATTTGGCAGCAACTTAAGAACCTGCTGGTGGACACCAGTGGTGAAGTGGGCTGTCAGCTATTCAGGTGTGGCTGGCCCAGGTTCCTCGCAGATATGTACCAAAGGGCTAAAAGGGCCGAAGCTCAGGTGGTTACTGAAGCAAAACCCTGGTGTGGTAGGATGTTGGAGAAGCTATGGAGATTGAACATTGGTTGGCCTCAAAAAAGTTCTGGCAAACCGTCAGGAGACTTAGGAAAGGGAAGCAGGGCTTAGCCCACGCCCTTTTCGGCAGGGGTGGAGAACTACTGACTTTGACTGGGGACGTTGTCGGGCAGTGAAAGGAACACTCTGAGGATCTCCTAAACACAACCAACATGCTCTTTTTGGAGGAGACAGAGTTGGACGCTCACCTCACTCATAACAATAATCTTGTTGGCAGGGTAGATAAGGCTTTTAATTAGTAGCGATCAGTAAATTAATCGAGGACGAAACTGGCTGTTATGTACAGCACAAGGCCATGAAGTGACCACTTTAAGGCAACCAAGAAAATGTTAAGACAGAAAGATGAGTTTTAAGTTTAGATGTGACTCAGTACCCTCAGATTATCTGACATCAGCAGAGAAGCAACTTCTTTATAACTCTGGGGAAACACAGGAGCCCTGCATTCTGGGAGTGGAGAGCTTGAGATAGAATATATTGCTTAAGGAGATCAGACAGGTATGATGGAGCATGCTCATTTGGGATTTTTTTAAGTTAGCATAGCACATTAAAGTCTGATATAATATGGATAGGTAACTAATAATAGGAGGCTAGAATTGGTGTAATGGGGTCAAATACTTGTACTACTAGCATATGTAGGGAAAATGTGACGTATGTGTAAAAGGGCAGTCTTAGTGATTTCTTTATTATGCTTATCAAAGGAGCAATTGTGGCTGCCACACTTGAAATCGAGGTTGTCAAGCGTTACTGTCACTTGATCAAACTGGTGTCTAGCAGGTTCAACGGTCAGCATCTCAGTTCTATCTGAATCTAAAAGCTGGGAAGTTAGTGGCGTCCAATTTTCACAGCAGCCAAGCAGGCAAATTTAGTAATTTGAGTAGCAGCTTTTATGGGCACATACAGCTAAATATCATCTGCGTAGCAATGGAAATGTTTTCAATTTAAGCCAAGAGGTGAAATATAAAGGCAGAGGGCCAAGAACTGAGCACTCTGGTTAGAGCAGTTTCAGTGGAGCGACAGGCCCAGGAAGCTATTTGAAAAGGCTCATCCAGGCGACTAGGGCCACATTTTAGTCACTGGTGACATTTTCAACAGAGCCTGTCTCTGCAGGGAAAGCAGCCAAGACTTTAGACAACTGACCAAGTGCAGCTAGAAGACAGACCAATGTGCTGACATTAACAGGACAGGCCAGTGAATTTCTCAAATGAGAAAATGATCTAACACAGTGGATGTGGCTGGAGAGACAGTTAGATCAGAATCACCTGTCCCTTTTAGATAAGATTAAATCAAGGGTGTTACCATTGCAATGACTTGGCTCATGAACGAACTGAGTAAGCCCAAAGTATCAACAAACAACAGAAATTCACTAACTTAATAATCAACATTTCAGCCCCAATTTTTGTAATGAAAACTTAAATAAAACTTCTTAAAGCACAATGGAATAACAGGCACTGCAGCACGATAGTTTAAATCTGAGAACTGCAATAGCAGTTATAACTAATTCAGGTTTTTTCAGGCTACTAAAACTATTTTTACGTTGTAACATATAGTAAAAATAGACCTAACCAAAAGAACAGGTTTATACAACAGCAGTATTGCTGTGAATGAAGACAGTATCAGAAGGGAGACTGAGGTCAGTTGGTATTCTTAGAATAGAAAGGTAAAAGCAGAAAAAACCCTTACAGAGGTTGCAGAAGCTGACCAATATGTTTTGCCCAATTAACTTTAAAGGATCTACATAGAAGTTGGTTTAAAATCAATTGATGCATGAAAGCAGGAGTCCTCACTACATGAGTGTTGCCCACCATAAGCTTTGAATTCCATGTAAGATACAGAGGAGCACTTTTCTTGGTAGACTGGCTTTCAGGGCTGCAGACAATGTCTTCTGCCCATAGTGTCACAGCCAAAAAATGCGACCCCTGAGGACCCACTGTTTCACTTCAATTAGCAGCTTGATTAGAGGCTTCAGAGCAGCAAAGGGACACTGGACACTATTATGGAGAATTTCATTATTGTTTTAGGTCACTGTTGCTTGCCCTCCTCATGGAAAAGTCCACTGTATGAACCTTCATATTTGGGTTTAGATTACGTAATAGTGTGGAAAAAACGTTTTGTTCATCAGATAGCAAAACAGATGATTTATTGGTTACAAACATTATTAACCTTTCACTAATTTGTATGTAAGCTGTCTAATTATATACATGTATCTAAAGGTTGAGCTTAAAAGTAATGTTGCAGATCTACATAATGGTTTTGTAAGTCAGCCATATTATTGAATTCTTGGTTTCTACATTTGTTCCAACTGTTAGTTAAGAGTTCAATGTCCTTCACTCATAGAGATAAATGTCCCAACAGGTTGTTCTGAGAAGCCATGGACAGGCCATTGTCCTGACAGCTTTAGATGTTGAAATGCAGTAAACTTTGTACACATTAATCTCATTTACCCTTTAGAGATTGTATTAGAACATAATGAGCGAGCACATATGTAGACCTACAGATGTAAACGTGCCATCACTAATGGCGCTTTTCCACTACACAGTTCCAGCATGGCTCGACTTGTTTTTTTTTGCGTTTCTTCTATGGATAGTACCTGGTACCTGCTACTTTTTTAGTACCTGCTCTGCTGAGGTTCCAAGCGAGCCGAGCCGATACTAAATGTGACGTCAACAGACTGCCGGCCACTGATTGCTCAGAGTCTTCACTGGTAGAGCCGTCTCACACAAGAATCAAACCCAGCATTTTTAAATACCGTCAACAGCGTTACAGTCATA
Organism: Scomber japonicus; assembly: GCF_027409825.1. Taxonomy (NCBI): domain Eukaryota; kingdom Metazoa; phylum Chordata; class Actinopteri; order Scombriformes; family Scombridae; genus Scomber; species Scomber japonicus. The sequence goes on along the minus strand of NC_070596.1, from coordinate 2,930,779 downwards.
CGTTTCTCTTCTCTTGCTTTGTGTGTGACAGAAAGCCACATACAGCAGCAAGTACACCACTGCCTCCATGTCCTCCATTGTTTATGTGTTTGTGTCGAGTATAAAACGAAGTCACGGCAGGATCGCGGATCCGTGCTATGACGACCCCGCCCACGTTGAGCAGGTACTTTTATGTAATGGAAAAGGTCTGTCCTGGAACGGTGTAGAGTCGAGTCGAGCCGAGTAGTGCTGGAACTGTGTAGTGGAAAAGCGCCATAAGAGACAAGAAATGTGATAGTTCCTGTAGATTTTAGGCATCTCTTTCCGCCAGTATAGCACCCCAAGTATTTTAGTGTCAAACTGGGTATATACAAAATACAGTCTATTTAAAGAAACTAGTTAGCCATTTTAAGCCTCTACATGCCAGATGTTTCTTTTTACCAGGTACATTACATCTGTAAACTGTTGAAAAGAAACCCATAGCTTGCTAACCTGCACTACACCTTTGTTGGTAAAGTAACACTGTAAGGTCACAGTCAAAAGTGTTATTTTGTAGTGTTGGAGATGAAGAATGTCCTCATCGTACCCTGAGTTTAGTTTGTTGGACTGAAAGTAAAAAAAATAACATCAAGCTGTCTTTTGAATCTTTGCCACAAGATAATATTGGCAGACACTGTGGCCTTGTTATTGGCAATGAATTTGTGTACTAGGCCAAAGAGCAAGCCCCACTTTATTCAGTCAGGTTTTGACAGACATCAGGGAGGCAAAACCTGTTTGTATTTGAGGTATCTCTGTTTGCACTGTGAGTGTATCTACTAACTAGCTTGGCTAACACCAGAGACCGCGTCTCAATCTCATGTGAGATTGAGGTAGGGTCTGGAGAGGAGCTGTTCATTTCCTCGTATTTGAGGCGGGATCAACAAATGTCGATCAAATGCTTCTGTACACTACTGGACAAACTTGCAGCCAATCATATCAACGAAACATGATGACACTTCCTTTTTATGAAGGAAATCATGTAGCACAAGTTTTTGTTCTATTTTCAAAGTGAACTTGCCTTCCAATTTATTTAGCACACAATCTACTGCTGCTTGGAACGGTTGCTGCACCTCCGTGGCCGCCATGCTGGTCGCTCTATGGTCGTCATCAAAATCAAAATTTTATCTTGGTGACCATGCAAACTTTCTGAGTGAAGTAGAATCTCGGTGTAATGAGAGCAGAGGTACTAACAGTTTCTGCCTCTGTTTGTGGAGTGAGTGTATCTGTTCACAGAAGTCTGTAAATGGGTTGTATCTCAGGTGTTATCATTACGAAAGGTTCAGGCCCAAACAGCTACACCTTGTTATTTTCCTTGATTTCCCACATTTTGAAAAACTTGTGTGAGATCCATCTGAAAAAGCATTGTGTGTTTGATCATAAATCTTCTCTCACTTACTAACAGTTATCCAAAATTTGTTTCTGAGAATATTTTTGGCAAGAAATACACTGTGTAGCTGATGTAATAATACATACTTTCACCTAAAATAGATAGCATGAAGTTCAAGCCACTTCTGAACTGGACTTCCCTGGCAATTTCCTGCCATGCTGAACCTTCACTAACAAGCGCGGCCAATTAAATGCTGTAGCTCATAAGTGGATGAGGTGGATGAGTCAAGTTCTGCCAATGCTAGTAAAGGGAGTGCAGCCTGAGAGCACCAGGTTGTGGTCTTCGAGTCCTCCTTTGGTGTAGTTTTACCTTTTACAGCTCTTTATCACATGGTTACCATACACTGCAGTTAGCAGAAATGTGTCACTGTGCATCAATGTCCTGGCCACACTCAAAGCCAGTGGTCATAGAGAGGGTGAGAGGTGTCACCTACAAGACTTACTGTCTCACCTCCACACACCTGGCTGCATTAAGTGGCAGTGATTTTTAGAATTGTTAGTTTTCAGACAGAACCAGCTCCTCCTCATTTCTTGTTGTCAGATGTTCCTTTTTCTAAATTGAAATAACATGAAAAACCAAGTTCACTGAACCTTGTTGACTGTAGAAGGAACATGGTCAGATTTTTATGAAAAATACTGGTTAAATCCATTGATGCAAGCCAGTGTCCCACAGGTGTAAGCAGTATTTATTCATAAAAATGTGATAATATACAGGGAAATAAATGTGAACTAAAATGTGGAATAAATGTAATCCAATTTGACAACGCAACAAAATGGTATTCAACACATTTTACATCATTAGCCCCAACTTATTTAGAAAGAATGGTTGTTTTTAGGAAATGTCCTGATCAATATTGACAAAACACATTTAAATTTAAATGAAGGAATACTCTTTTTTTTTTACTTTTCATTTGATGTTTTAACATGAAGAAATTATTTTAATAAATGCACTTAAATACACTGTAGGTGATTCAAAACTTAAATATGTATAATTATTTGTGGTTACACCATGGGACACTTTCAGGAGCATGTCTTACTTTTGCCAGCTCTTATTTGTCACTGACCCATTTATGTACACCTTAAGGGCATCAGTATGGTGTTGAACAGCATCTGACAGCTATGTCAGAACTACTGCATCTGTGTTTTGAAATGGACAACCCAACAGTCACACCCACCTTACACTGTGATTGGCCAGGTGTGTGGAGATGAGAAAGAAGGAAGGATTTGAACTCTGTCTCTCAAGCTTTTTCATTCTTTACACAAATACATTATCTCCCCTTTGTAGAGCCTGTTGTATAGACAACGTGTGTAGACATTAAATGTGCCTTGGTGTGTTTATTTTCAACTTTGCATGGTGTGTTCAAGAGATTTAAACTGAAACTGGACATGCTTAATGACAAAATCCTCTATAGTACCACCAAAATACACTGAATACATCTTCTCTGTCATCAGACCTGCTCTATGAGAAAAATACCTCGTGATAACTTTTATTGTGCTCTGGCGCTATATAAATAGAAAATTATGAATTGATTGATTGATCGAAATATTTGACATGTACATCCTATATGAATATTGAATGTTTTTCTTTATATATGAAAATAACCCGTTATTAAGAACAGGGAGAATGAGAATCATATCCTTTTAATAATTAATTTAATGAGACCATTTTATGTCCTATCACAGGTGCAACCTGCGTCCTGAAGAAGAAGTTCTCAGCCTCACAATTCTGGAATGACTGTCGAAAACATCATGTGACTATTTTCCAATATATTGGTGAACTCTGCAGATACCTCTGTAACCAGCCTAAGGTAATCCTTAGTATTAATGACCTCTTATACACATAGTATTATGCCTTCTTTGCATGAACAAACTGGCAAAAGTATGTGTTACATTAGTGGCTTTGCATAACTGTTTATTTCCAGAATATTTTGGTATAAATTTTCCATCAAATAATATTCAGATTTTTGTAAAACTCTCATACCTCTTTGGAGTACTTTCTTTGTTACAGTTCTTTGTTGTGAGTTACAGACAAGTGACAAATTAAAGGAAAAACCAACTTAAAGTGTGTAATAATGTGTGCACCATGTGCCACCAGAACAACGTCAATGCAACTTAACCCTTGCCTTTAAAGGACAAGTGGACCCAAACTCTGCCAGCAAAGTGACCCAAAAGCATGACGCAGCCATTGTATCCCCTCACTGTAGGGGTCAAGTGTTCAGACCTGTACCGGTTTTTCCTTGAATTTGTAACACTTCTGTAGTTTGCTATTAAACAAGGCACTTTCGTTTTGTACTCACGTTCCCACAACAGGCCTGGTGTCTCCAACTGCAATCAGCAATTTTAAATCAATCAATCAATCAATCTTTATTTATAAAGCGCCAAATCACAACAAAGTCATCTCAAGGCACTTTAAACATAGAGCAGGTCTAAACCGTACTCTTCAGGTTTAATTTTAAAGAGACCCAACATTCCCACATGAGCAGCACTTGGTGACAGTGGCAAGAAAAAACTCCCTTTTAGTGTTAACAAACCTCAGGCAGAACCAGACTCGAAGTGGGAGAACATCTGCCTCGACCGGTTGGGGTAGAGAGGAGAGAGAGGAAGGAGAGGAGAGAAGCACACTGTAAATCAACATTGAAGTTTGAAGCTCCAGGGCAGGAATCTATCATCCGGACGTCTACAGGCCCAGATTACCTGTGAGACCAGAAAGCACAGAGGAAGAAGTTTAGGTTATTGGATGTATTAGTGGTACATGAATGTTAATGAATATAGATGGATGGATAGAGAGAGAGAAAGAGGGGGAGAGAGGAGCAGTGCATCATGGGAGTCACCTGGCAGTCTAAGCCTATAGCAGCATAAACTAGGAGCTGGTCCAGGACAAGCCTGGCCGGCCCTAACTATAAGCTTTATCAAAAAGGAAAGTTTTAAGACTACTCTTAAATGTAGGGAGGGTGTCTGCCCCCCGGACCAAATCTGGAAGATGGTTCCACAGGAGAGGAGCCTGATAGCTGAAGGCTCTACCTCCTGTTCTACTTTTAGAGATACTAGGAACCACAAGTAGACCTGCATGCTGGGAGCGCAGTGTTCTAGTAGGTACATAAGGTACTATCAGTTCTTTAAGATATGATGGAGCCTGACCATTGAGAGCTTTGAAGGTGAGGAGAAGGATTTTAAATTCTAGTCTGAATTTTACGGGAAGCCAATGCAGTGAAGCCAAGATGGGAGTAATATGATCTCTCTTTCTAGTTTTTGTCAGAACACGAGCAGCTGCATTCTGGACCAGCTGGAGAGTCTTTAGAGAATTGTTAGGACAGCCTGATAGTAATGAATTACAGTAGTCCAGCCTAGAAATAATAAATGCATGGATGAGTTTTTCAGCATCATTTTGAGACAGGATATGTCTAATTTTTGTAATATTACGCAGATGAAAGAAGGCAGTCCTTGAAATTTGTTTTATGTGGGAATTAAAGGACAGATCCTGATCAAATTTAACTCCTAGGTTCCTTACAGTGGAGCTGGAGGCCAAAGTAATGCCATCCAGAGTAGTTATGTCATTAGATAATGTGTTTCTAAGGTTTTTAGGACCAAGCACAATAACCTAACTGGTTGCTTTCATTTGGCTTTATTGATAGATATAATTGAGTATCGTCTGCATAACAATAGAAAATGTATTGACTGTTTACGGATAATGTTTCCTAAAATAACCATATATAAGGAGAATAGTATTGATCCAAGCACTGAACCCTGAGGAACACCATGTCTAACGTTTGTTTGCATGGAGGATTTATCATTAACATTTACAAACTGAACTCTATCAGATAAATATGATTTAAACCATTTTAATGCTGTTACAGAATTTTCCAGAATGATTTCTGTCTGTGTGATTTATTGAATGTTGATTTGAAGTGAAAGTCTGGAAAGAGTCACTCAGTCTTGGGACTAACTGAGTGACACTATTTCTTCTATTCCATTCCACCTATTATATTCTACTCTAATTCATTCATTACTCTATTCCATTGCTTGCTGTTACTATCTCAACATCTACAGTATATTTAACACCACACACACCAGACTACAAAACAAATCAAGAGGATCAACATGCTGATCCACTGAATGATTGACAAAGTGAGCATGTTTAAGTAGAGTGAAAGAACAAAACACCAATGCCCTTTACAGTAGGCAGAAGTTTTTCTCTGGTGAGTCCTTCTGCAGTTACTGCTACTTGTATATCATTTCAGTAACATTGTGCACAATTGTTGCAGAAAGACAAGCACAGTCTTTGTTTTAGTTTGCGTCCTCCCATGGTGGACACATAGACATGCACGCACACACAGTATGAGAGCAGAGCATGTTCTTATTGAGGCTGGACTCAAAGTCCTCTTTGTCCACTTGTTTTGTTATGTCTCTGTGTGGGTGAAAGGGAGGCTGTGGAACTGTCCTCACTACTGATTGGCACTGTCTGGGAAATTAAAGATATGCACATGAAGAGCTCATAACCAAAGGTTCACAATATGTGCACACAAGAGTGAGTACTAATTACTAATTGTATTCTGTAAATATGCACAGTGATCAATGTGCAAATAAAATGTTTGCTCACAGGTGGTTTTAGCCATGAGGAGTCTAGATCTTAAGTTATCAGAGAAACTAGCTGAGCAAACGTTAGCAGCAACTCAGCTCGCTATGGACATCGTCAGAGAAACACTGATTTTTAATGTGAAACTTCTTTATTCTGTGTTTTTTTTTTGTTTTTTGTTTTTTTTACCAGTCCGGTTTCAGAGACCTCTGCAGATAATTTGGCTGCTGGTAAAAACCTCCTGAACTATGAACACTGAAGATCAAGTAAATCTTAGGAAGTGCACTGTAGTAAACTGGAATGTGTGTAGTTTAGGACAATGGCTTGAAGCAGAGGAAAGTGCTGAGCTATCTTACTTTCAGTACTATAGTGGATAATGCTCAGTTGACGTCTGGTAGAAAGGGTGATGTCATATAGGCTAACTGTAAATTTAACCAGTAGCTCCCCATAAAAGATCCTTTCTCCAACAGAGCTTGAGATGTGGGCGATGCCTCTCATTGGCTACAGCCCCACATTGTAGGAATGCTGTACATCTATAGAGATGTTCTGCTGCAGTCAATACTTGATCTTAAAGCTACAGGAAATTCAAACAGTTCAAATTGAAACGGTTACAAAGTATTTAGTCACAAACAGGAAAATGATGTGCTGCTCTAGGAACTGCCTTTGAAATATGATTGACAGGTTATTAGTCTAATTAGCTTGTAAGGGATCTTTATTGAACAATGGTTGTTGTGTTGAGGCGTATCAGGTTGTGATAAGGTTCTAGCTACATTGATCTGTATTTGGTTTCTTGTATATATTCTTCTCTTACCTTTACCACTGAGGTTGTTGTTTTTTTATTGTTTCCATGGCTATCTTTATTTAGTTGCCATGTAATATAAACACCTCTTCCACCCTGATTCCAGAACAAGTCAGAATACTGAACACTAGGATATTTTTAGCTTTTATTTGATGTGTTGTGTAACTTCATCCATCAGTTATAAGGTTGGTGGTTTGATCCCTGACTCCTGTTAACATGCCAAGGTGTTCTTGGGCAAGATACTGAACTCCAAATTGCTCCCCATGGCATGATATTTCTTTGTCTGTGACACACACACACACTCTACACATATTCCTTAGCATAGTAGTTTTATAGCTCCTTACATAACTGACATTTCTCTGTATGTATACTACTGTGTCAGCTTAATGAGATGATCAGATATTTACATGGAACCAATTTACATATGATTGAGAAATGATCAGCTGTCACCTGTCAGATCTACTCTGCTGATGTCATCACTTCTCTCTCCATCCATCAGACAGACATGGATAAGGTTCACAAGGTGCGGATGGGAGTAGGGAACGGGCTTCGTCAGGATGTCTGGCGGGAGTTCCAGAGTCACTATGGAGACGTTAAAATGTGCGAAGTGTATGGCTCCACTGAGGGAAACCTGTGTTTCATGAACCACATTGGCAAGATTGGTACTGTGGGTCGCTCCAACTTCTTCTACAGGGTAAGTCCTTGGCAATTCCAAAGCATGATATGAAAATTCCCCCGCCGCGGTCATAAATGTAAAGTTCACCATTGTCAAAATAGTTTGCAATTCACATGTCAGCATTCTCTAATGTTATGTCCTGTGTGAAAGCCCCATCCAGATCTACCCCACCTTCACCAGAAAATCCACTTATTACAACATTCCATGAAAATGAATTGCTCCTGTTAAAAAGTTGTGCCATAGATTGTATTGTGACGGGGTGGTTTTAGGCTGAAACATTCAATCAATCAATCAATCAAACAACTTTATTGTTTGCAATTCAGTTTGCAGCCTCAAGTCACATGGAAAGAACAAAAAAAACAAAAAAAATACTTACAGCATCTGCTCTGTCAGTACCACAGGTTGGCATGGGCAACTGGAGCTAGCAGCAAGTAACAGTAATTCATTACAACCAACAGAAATCACAAACATATTGAAGGTGATCCATAAACTTGGATAAACTGGATGTCTTTGCCCCTAATATCTCACTGTATTTTGATGTTCAGATGCAAATATACTGTTCACAAAATGTTTTTTACTGTGCCCATTGGCTAAAAATAACAAGGGCATTATATTGGCTATATTGGGCAGTCCCCATACACACAGGTACACACAGGTACACACAGATACACATTGTCTCTTTTTACTGTTCAGATGGTGGTTCCACAGCAGAGAAACAACAAAGTTACTGCAGACCAATATCAACTTGAACAAAGAAAAGTCTTGTGGGTTTCATTCACTAACATAATAAGACATGAGTACTTACTTACTTTAACTAAAGCTTTCAGTGAAATTACTGCTCATACATTTTGAAACTTTGCTTCTGCTTCCTTACCTCCTCTTCACAAGCCACATTATTGTTGGAAGGTGTTTTATTAACAGTCCACACTTAACCACAGTGACATCACTGCACTACTGCAGCAGGAAGTGCACCACTTGATTATAGTGACATCTGTACAGGGGGTAGAGTGGGTTAGGCAGGACCACTGTGTGCTGTATTATGTACTGTTCTAGTGTGGAAGAGCACATCTGCATTACACTTTCCAAGAATACTCCCAAAGAATGAATCACTGACATCCTGCCTAGTACATTGCACATTTCTGACTCACAATGTGTGTGCGTATGAGAGAGAGAGAGAGAGAGAGAGAGAGAGAGAGAGAGAGAGAGAGAGAGAGAGAGAGAGAGAGAGAGAGAGAGAGAGAGAGAGAGAGAGAGAGAGAGAGAGAGAGAGAGAGAGAGAGAGAGAGAGAGAGAGAGAGAGAGAGAGAGAGAGAGAGAGAGAGAGAGGTTGTGTTTTAAACTTCAGTCTGCATACCTATGGGATCTTTTGAGTAATGTTTTGTTGACACAAGTCCAGCAGAACATATTCAGGGTCTTGACAGCTCATTGTTCATCTTTAGCAGTAGACACATTTCCACTGAGTGACAATAAATGGTGAATTTCCTGTTTGCTCTGCAAGTGCAAGGCATTGTGGGTATTGAAGTCTTGACTATCTGTACATTTTGAGGAAAAATGAAACATTTTTGGAGATACACTTACACTGAATCTCATGTGAAGGTGGGAGCTGGAATCTGGATGTGGTTTGCGTAGTTTAGCATAAAGACTGGAAGCAGAGGGAAACAGCTAGCTTGACTCTGTCTAAAGTCCAAATACATTTAGCTCCTCTAAAGCTAACTGATTAACATGTTGTTCCTTTTTTTGTTTAATCCATACACAGAAAGAGCTGTGCAAAAATGATAATTTGTGGTTTTAGGAAGACTTAAGTGCTGGAACAATTTTAAAAAACCCATAAAAACAGTGTGAGTGTCCGGGTGGAGCTTCCTGAAGTCTTGTTATCACAGTGAGGTTTCCAGGTTTGGTACTATCATGCCTCTACAGAGACCAAAACCTAAATCTGAGCCTGTCTGACAGCTGTCTTGTAGCAGAGACACTGCATAGAAGTAGAGAGTGGATGGATACACTGTTGTTCACCAAGAATTGTACTTCTATGTACTTTCTTTTTTATATCTGGAATATCTGACATTTTATGGACCAAACAATTGATAACCAATCAATGACTTAAGAAATGAATCAGCAATAATGAATGTAATCATTAATGCAACCCTAGCTGATGTCTTGCTGCTGGAGTTATGTGATGTAAATACCACACAGTAACATTTATGGTTCAGCACAGACTGATATTTGCTCTTTCTTATATTATAATAACCATCCAATGTGTGGTTTTACTGCAGAGTGTATGACACACACACACAATTCTCTATAAACAATTAAAATATTGACAGATTTACATTCAATAAAATGATGTTTTGTTATGATTAGATAACCATTATAGTTTATTTTTGAAGCAGGTGTAGACCGTATCAATCAATCAATCTTTATTTATAAAGCGCCAAATCACAACAAAAGTCATCTCAGGGCACTTTACACATAGAGCAGGTCTAGACTCAGACTCTTCAGGTTTCATTTTAAAGAGACCCAACATTCAGGAAGCAGACATCTTTTGGCAAATGAACAATATTTGCATATTCGGAGATTCTGGAATGTTTAATGACATAGAAGGAGATGATGTCATTTCAAGATGATAGCATACAAAACACACAGATTATTATTGAAATTAGAGAATTTTACTGTATATATATCTTAAAACATGTTTGGAAGGGATATTTAAACATTTGGAGGCAACCCAAATATATGACTTCATTTTGGAGGTGCATACCTACACAACACACATTCATCTTTAACTGTTGCAGTGGCAGTGAGTCGGATTTGAATTTGATCACTAAAGTGCACATGGTAAGTAGTGGGGGGGAGGAGTAAACAGCTTACAGAAGATCTGCCAGGTCATGTATTAGCCAGGATGTGTGTGTCCTCTATTACAGGGGTCTTAAAGGGGTCAACCAGTTGACCGTAGTTACTGTATATGGGGTAATATAAGTATCATAAACACCTGTGAGATATAAAGTATTCAATAACAATATCAATACATTTATTTGTGTACATTGTTCAGTTTTTGTTGAGATTGGGTCAGAGAGTTATTACACCTGTAATGAATTATATTACAATATAATGTGTATGTTCTTTTTATTATATTTTATTATACATGGTAATGATCATGAATCTGATCTTATGTATGAAATAACACATTAATATTAACCAAATCTATAATACAATGTATACATTTTAAGATAATACTACACAAACCCTACAAATGTAAGAATACAAATTCACATAACTTTCTACAGATTTTCAGACCTTCACTAAACTGAACATTTTTCATTAAACTGACTTTTACTGGTGTTAACATTCCCACAACATGAGTACATCAGTCCTATAGATACATAGCTCATCATTCCCTCTTAAACTGAGTGAAGCCCTGCAGCACATTCACAACTATGTGATTGACTCCAAACAAGTACATTCTTATTATACTTTCAAAATAGAAAATGTCTTGTAATATGATATAATTAACTATTAACTATAATACAACTGTCATAGAATATTCAGTACAATAGAAATGTAAAATGTATTCTGTATATTCTAAATATTTTAGCAACACAATGCACCACAATACTATAACGTAATAAGTAATGATTCAATACAACACAATATACTAAATTATAGTAACAATAAATGTAAAAACAATAGCAAGATGTTTTTGCAGTTTCTTATTTTTTTATATTTTCAAAATAGACATCTATGACATGATTACATGAAAACTGATGAGTATATATATGAGTATAACATACTACAAAATAATACAAATAACGTGAAATATTACAGTTTAATAATATAATATAATATGATATAATATAATACAATAATTAACACAAAATAACATGTAAATAATTTAGGGTTATTAGCATTATTACTCTGCTGGGTAAAGAAGAGGTTGGGTAAAGAATGCCAGCTACATAATCAGAGCTAAAGATCATGCTGTAAGTCTTGTCAGACAGTTAGAGAGGATAAACAGTGGCTGTAGTACACTAGGTATTAACCACACTAATTCTAGTCTGCAGGCCTACCGTTAATCATGTTTAATCATCCAGTTACAAAAGGATGGCAAAATCAATTTAGCTTTTAAGCTCTGACCTGAGTTATTCTTAGAGCCATCCTACTGGCCCACAGACCATTATAAAATCTAGTTAGACAAGTGAAACATAATGACTTTCCTAACAGAGGAAACATGATTGACAGTGCTAAAACATGTAGTTATCCAAGTGTTAAGAGTGTTCATGTTTGAACTGAGGAAAGCCTGTCAATATCATTTTTTCATTAGTGTGTAATAGAATTTTGTTCTCTCTCTCTCTCTCTCTCTCTCTCTCTCTCTCTCTCTCTCTCTCTCTCTCTCTCTCTCTCTCTCTCTCTCTCTCTCTCTCTCTCTGTGTGTGTGTGTGATTTAAAGTAGCATATATATATATTTACAAATGATCAGCTTGTTCTGCTGACCCCAAGTAGCCAAACAGTTACATGAATGCAGTTCTTAATGAGTTGTGTAATGTTTAGTAAGTGTTGTTTAATTTTCATACATTTAAACTGAATATATTGTAGTTCTAATAGAAGTAACAAACTTTGAGTATGATATCACCCAAGTAACACTGAGATTATTACCCAAGAAAAGTTTTTGAAATCTTGTTAGACATTACAAATACTAATAATAATTGTAAACATGTAGGAAATGCAGTGTAATGATTCCTCCTGTTCATACTGACCATTAGAAGATCTCTTCATAATGTACTAACAATGGAAGTGATGGAGGACTAAATCCACAGTCCTCCTTCTGTGTAACAATGTATTTAAAAGTTGATGTGAAGCTAATATGAAGCTTCAGCGTCCAAATGAGTCAAATCTTCATCTTCTATGTTTCAACGTTACAGTGTTTTTAGTACCAAAGTTGCTCTTTTTGTTACTATACTTCCACCACAGCTCAACAGGAAACACTAAGAGGGAATTTGATGGTAAAAAGACTGTAAATGTGTCAGATATCACTTGATATGACTAACTCACACTGATGAAGCTCAATAGAAGCTGATCATCTACTTTTAAATGAGTGTGTGGACACACTGTGGATTTAGACCTCCATCACTTCCATTGAAAGCACATTTGAAGGAGATCTTTTAATAGTCAGTATGAACAGGAGGAATGATTACAGAGAGGAAAACATCTTTACTGTTCATATGAGGCAGTATGTGACTTGAAAATAGGCTACATGAAAAATTGTGAACCAATTCTTCAATTAATTCTACCAGGCAGTTTATTGTTTTATATAATCTGAATAGAATATGAGTAGTGTTTGGTTCTTAACTGAAGAAGGAAGTCTGTGGTGTGGGCCTTCTGAGTTTATTGCATCACCAGGATAAGTTTACTGACACAAACATGAAGCTCTTTAAATGTAGAAAGAACTGTATCACCATATAGCACTACGTAGGTTCTGATTTGTGATTTGTCTTAGGTCACATTTAGACATGATGGTCTCAGTGGACCAGATTCATTCTTCAGTCAGTCTTACGAGTGACTTACGAGAGCTTGTTGCATTCACCAGTTTTCTCGTATTTAGGATTTTCTCTTAGGTATGAACACAATCTAAGAGTGGTGCAGTCTTGTTGTAACAGTCATGTACAACCAGCCTGTCATTCTCCAAAGCAGTAAAAACATGACTGGTTGCTGACTAACGCTGTTATTCTCTAGGATGTAGTATGTTCTGTTTTAGAATATGATTGTGGTAAGTGTTCCATTTATAATGTTGCATGTTCCATTCTACAATGTGATTGTGATGGTAAGTGTTCCATTCTGGAATGTTATTGTGATGGCATGTCTTCCACTCTAGAATGCTGGATTTATCATTATAGAATACTAATTGGGTAATGGGTTTCAATAGGGACATTTGTGTCCCTAAGTAGCCCTGGGGAACAATTTTGTTTATACAGCGTATTATAGATCTATTAGAAGTGATTAAAATAATAATAATATATATATTAAAAAGAATGTCCTTGGAGAATTTGTTGCCGGTAGTCAGTATGAACAGGAGGAATGATTACAGAGAGTTCATATGGACACATGACTGCTGTTTCATGACGTTAAAAATTGTGAATGTATCCTTTAAAACTCAAGAAAAAGCTAGTTAAGATTTCTTAAAAGTAGGAAGTAGTATCATTTCGGGCCTGTCACAACCGCTTCACCATGTCTTTTTTTTGTTGTTTGTTTGTTTGAAGAACAATTGCTCTGACATTTTCTCAGCAGACATTTTGATATGCTACAGCAGGAAACAGCTGAATAAAGGCTGCATTCAGTCAGTGTTCCAGTTCCAGGCCTGTGGTGTTGTGCATGCTGACTCACTGGCATGGTGTCCTGGCACATCTAAATGGAACTGAGCCATCACTAATGTTATTTGTGGGTGATAGTTGCTTTCATTAGTTTAGACTGCTATGTAACCACACCATGTATAAATATTTCCTTCTAACTTTTTGTGCAGCTCCTGTTCAAGTATGATCTGGTGAAGTATGACATGATTAAAGATGTACCAGTGAAAAATCAGTATGGGTTCTGTCAACGAGTGAAAAAGGGTAAGAGCTCCTAAATATTTCCATGAATGAATATAATTTCCTTTTACGATAGTATTGATGTGATATTATCTGTCGTATGTGTGTTCTCAGGCGAGACAGGACTCTTACTGTCTAAGGTGAGCGCCCTCAGCCCTTTCTTTGGCTACGCTGGAAGTAAACAGCTGACTGAGAACAAGCTGATGAGGAACGTATTTGTGAAGGGAGACGCCTACTTTAACACAGGTGACCTCATGGCTGAAGACCATGAGGGCTTCATCTCCTTCAGAGACAGAGTAGGAGACACCTTCAGGTACAGTTGGATAAGATTTGTTTTTTAACTACAGGTACAATTCATAGACCAGGACTAGGAGTTTGAAACAACAACCAAGCAGGGAGATGATTCACTAACAACAAGATACATTTAAATGATTTATTAAGAAAAATGATTCATGTGCGTAGCTCCTCTGCTTGCTGACGGAGGACACTATACCACAGAAGAAACAGGATGAGAGAAATGGGGCAGGGGTAGAATACAAGAGCGGAAGAGGAGGAAAGGGTTAGGTGGTATTTATAGGAATGCCACAAGTTGCATTGTGGGCCTGCTCCTGAAACTTCACTGAATAAACTTCAATATTGAGCATCATGGGAAATGTAGGATCCAACATTTTTGGAGCTTGACTCTTACCATGGTCAGGATTTTTATTTTTATTTTTTTTAAATCTATCTTGTTTCCCAAGTATATGGATTTGCAATGATCAATGGAGTAGCTTTTTTTGTACTGGTGTAAGAAGAGCTTCTCTGCACAGCTCTCACAGCAGGGAGGCAAACTTCAGAGAGAAAAGATTGGAGTGCATAGATTTTTGACACTGCTGCTATGTTTTGTGATAAAGATGCAGTACAACTGATAATCATGACTAGACACTTAATAGGGAGATGGGTCTGTAACAGGCTATGTGGTGATTACATATTTTGAATGCAAAGCTTACTATAATTACAATGTTAATCACTTAAATGAAATATTTTCCCCCCTGATTTCAGGTGGAAGGGTGAAAATGTAGCAACAACAGAGGTGGCAGAAACTCTTGGACTGGTGGATTTTATCCAAGAAGTCAACGTGTATGGAGTAGAAATACCAGGTATGTTTGTATAGTGTGGCTGAACATCAGACTTCACCTAGATGACAAAACAAAATGACAAAACTTTTGAAATGTATATGTTTTCAGAATAATCAACGACTGGTAAATGTGCCACATACTGCATATTGAAGACTGTGTAAAGTGAATTCAGACATTTTCTTCTAAACACATTAAATAGGTCATAAATGTATTTCTTAAAATACTACTACAGTCTACAGTTAGCCAGTTAGCCGAGCTAGCAGCTGAGTTAGCAGCAGAAAACTCTCAGACGTAGCTTCCATGTTTCTGGTAGAGGTGGTGACTTTGATTGACAGGTGACACTTGGTAGGGGGCGGGGTTTCAGCGGACTCGGTGGGCACTCCCACAGCGTTTGGGAGCAGAGAAAGAGACTGATTTTTACACAACTTTGAAGTCTAATTTCATATATTTGGCGATTTTTTTAATCATTCAAATTAGGCAGGGTGGTTAACAACACACTTTTCTGTGGTATGTCAAACTCAGAACACATATTTATTCTTACTTTACATGGCCTTTAACTTTATTCTTGCAGTAGTTTGCAGCTAAAGACTTTGTATTGACTGACAGTGAATGGTGCTAGAGAGTGCTGGAACAAGTAACACTGAACCATGTTGTCCACAGGACATGAGGGCAGAGCAGGAATGGCTGCTATGATTGTAAGACCAGACCTGACGTTTGATGGGAACAAACTGTTTGAGCATGTGGTGAGAGATCTACCAGCATACGCTCGACCACACTTCATAAGACTTCAGGTAAGTATCTGCAGCTTAATTTGGTTTTGATGAATGGTCTTAGAACAGAGCAGTGAGCGGCTGAAAGAAGCACTGTGACACCAGGTGCTTAACTATATCATTACACAACTGTAAGCTTGTGTGTACAGACCTAGTTCAAAGGATTAGTTCAACACAAAACTAAACTGTTGCATTTATCTTATCACTATGGTTCCCAGTGCCCGATCGTAACATAGGTGAAGTTGTGTAAGTGTGTAAACGTTCCATTATTACACTGTTCTGCTTCTTGTGCTGGCTGTGGCTCAGGTAGAAGTCTTCTAGTAAACATAAGGGTGATGTCTGATCCCAGATTGGCCCCAGATTGGCCCCAGCAGTCAGCAGCCAACTGCCTTTCATAGCAGCTCCACCACCATCAGTGTGTTAGTGTGTGTGAATGACAGGTTTTTTAAACACATTTTGGATGAACTTTTGGGTGTGATCTCTGTCAGTGATGTCATCATCAGAGACATGTGATACAGCACTGTCATGGTCTTCTCTATTCAACCTAAACTAAAGTGTGTGTATATATTTGTGCATGTGTTGAAAGCTTATTATGGTGTATTCATATTGTTGACTACTGGTCCTGTGAACACACTGAGCAGAGCAGAGATGAGTAGCATGTTCCAAAGGAGACAGATTGTTTACTCACTATTCACTGCAGCAGCATTTCATACTGTATGCTGTATCAGTAAGTGTACTACACCCTCTAGTGTCCATCAGCTGCTAGTCCTTTGTCCTGTAGTTGATCAGTCATTAGGGACAGCAAACATTAAAAAAAGTGACCACCACAATTTCCTGTGATGTCTTCGAAAAATATATATAAAATATATAAATTCCACATGTGAAGGCATATTGTACTCCTTTATTTATACAGCTCCCTTGTGGGCGTAGTTTAAAAAGGCGAGCATGCAGAAGACTCAGGTTGCTTATAATGACACCAGGTACTGTTCTGTAGAGCATGAGTCGACACTTTCAAGGCCTTATTGAGGAGTTTGATGTACAAATGTGTTTGTCGCCTGAACGTTTCTCAGAACAACATTGTTAGTCTGTTGTCAGACCCAAAGTATAGATCCATACATTACCAGTCACCTGTATGGAAACACTGGTATGAATGTCTTCATAACTAGTGCAATGCTTTTATTTTTCTATGTATCTGATGTCTTTTTATATATATATATATATATATATATATATATATATATATATATATATATATATATAATATATATTGTGTCTGTATTGTCTGTGTGTTTTTAAACTGGACCCTGAGTCTGACAATAAAGGTGATGATGATGATGATGATGATGATGATGATGATGATGATGATGATGATGATGATGATGATGATGAAAAATACACAGTTTATGATGATGTAAAACAGAGAAAAGCAGCAAGTCCTCACATCTGAGTAGTTGTAGAAAACGTTTGGCACTACTGCTTGAAAAATATTTTTAAACCATCAGTTACTGAAATTGTTTTTGATTCATGTTTTCTTGATCAAATAATCAACTGATAAACTAATCTGTTTCAGCTTTATTGCAGTCAGTGTGTGCACAGCAGTGGAGCCTGTTTACCTATAAATCATTTATTTAGAAATGTTCAGTGTGAAATCTGCTGCTACCCTGAAATGACACTGATGGTTGTTGTTTTCGTGTCTTCAGGAGGTGATGGAAATGACAAGCACCTTCAAGCAGCAAAAGTTCCAGTTGGTGCAGAGCGGCTTCAACCCCTCAACAATCTCTGATCCTCTGTATGTGCTGGATCACCTGCAGAAGAGCTACATTCCTCTAACAGACAGTATCTACCAGAACATCCTCTCTGGAGAACGCAAGCTATAAAAGTCACAAGTATGGGGTGATGACACAGCTCCAAACCATGCACAAAGAGGGATCTCATTCAGTAGCTCTGCTTTCTGCAGTATTTTATATTTAATGGAAACATTTGTGCCTACAATCAAGTTGAGTGATTTACTGAGATCTGAATGAAAAGCTCTTATCTAACTAGTGAATAAGCTGAATGAGCTTCACTACATATATGTGAGCAGTAATGTCCCTAACGTACAGTTATTTTTGTTCAATAAATAATATGAACCTGAATGCATCACAGTGAAACTACTATACCTTAAAAAAACCTGAAAACACACCAAGTACCTCAAACTGAAGATATTTCTTATTCATTTACACAGTAATAAGAACATATTTGACAAATCAGTTTTGAAAGTGTTAAGAAGGTTAAGAAGTCTGAAATATTTTCAGCAGTAAATGAAGGACATTTGAAGGAACTCTTATTCAGTTAATTAACTGTATTGTATTTACTATTATTTAATGTATTTTTTCATGGATTCAGAGGTTTATAATAGGTAAAAGACCTTTAAAATACAAAAAACAAAAACAAAACAAAAACATACTGGTAGCCTTTCATTTAAACCTTGAAGAAGCCTTCATTCTTCAATGAAGGTGTACAATCTGTGGTTAATTCATTGATACGTTGATGAATTAACTGTAATGTATTAAACTGATGTGTGTTTAGAGGAAAATAAAAGCACACAACATGAAGGATATTCATTAATTTAACTTTACATTTAAGGTTTCAGAGAAATGAATGGATTATATGAAGGGAGGTGATTTGAATAAAGCAAACATCATGCAAGTCATCCCTGTAAAGCCACTATAAAAACCATTAAACTATACAGATGTAGATAATTCATTAAAAATACCACAATATATGATCATCCATTAAATGAATTATTTCCTTTTAAATCCGGTATAAAATGCCATATTTACTACAGCAGTAAAAAAGAATTAGAGTAAAAATTGAAGCGATTCTATTTATTAGTGTACAAAAATGAAGATACACAAATCTGGTTTGTAACTTCTAAACAAATAAATGGTTCACAGATATGGTGTTGAAAATTTGCTGACACGTCAACTTAATTCTGTTTGTTAACAAATGTATCCACAAATATTTCATTTTCACTGATTTTATTTTAGCCAGTCAGATTTAAATACATCATTTTGAGCAAATGATGACCAATCACAGCACACATCCTATGTGTTCAATTCATATTGTTTATTTTTGAAACAAAAATAACTCTGTTTGTCTTGACTGATTTGGGAAGAAAGATTTGAATGTAGAAGTCCAGAAGTACCCAGTTGTTTAGTCATATCAAATGTTTTCCCACTTGTGTTTTTTTAATGCTGTGAACGTTCTGATGATTGATATGATTTATTTATCAATTTAAAAAAACTCTTTGCTTTTGTTTACCTAGATTTGAATGTTTGCTGGTAATGTACTGACAGACTTTAATACTGGTTCAATTAACATGAAAGGTGTTAGAAGCAGGAAGTGACTTCATAGTGTCTGCGCTGTTCTACTTTGAGATATCAACAGATTATTTCAGAATATTCCCACAGTTACATGATAACTCACTATAACTGAGATGAGAGATGTAAATATCACCTGTGACTGAGCTGTACAGTGTTATTCAGGTGTGAGCTGTTAGAGCATTATACTGTATACTGTTTACTGGTTGGATTTACAATGTGAACAAGTTGTAAATTGTAATATTTAGAAGGTTCAGTTCACTCTGTTCGTGTTTGGGATATGAAGATAAACTATATATAAAACATATTGCATACAAATGAAAAGATGATTGTGATTTATTACAACTTGGGTCTTATTTTGTAGTTTTAGCCTTCATTTCCTGTGAGCCATAGTAACAAACAAACTGCTAAGAATTTACTAAGAATGGTGAAGAAACATGAGCAGTCACATGATCAGAAAGGTTGTAAACAAACAAACCCAAATAATCTGATAGAGGAAACAAAGGAAAACATAAGAACTTCCTCCATAGAGGAATGTAAACTCAGAGTGTACAAGTGCATGCTGGGTAGTGACATCAGACTAAATTAGAATGGCGGCTTTGCGTCATTGGTGCATGCACACAGTTATCCTGCACGATGACGGAGTGATCACTTCCACTTCTCTCTGGTTTAGATCTAGACACACTTTGTTTCACACCTGTCTAATCATGTTGGACTTAGTTGTATTGATGATAGAACTATGTATAAGACCCTAGTTGTAATAAAGTTGATACTGTCCCAAAATTGTAAGAAATCTCATGAGGCCAGTATCTCATGAGTACTGTGCATTCAGCGCAGTGAAACATTTGAGACATTCTCTGAATTCTTTACCCTTTAGTCTAGTTTTACAAGGTGTGTCAGGATATCATATACATCCTGTATCCAAGGACAGAGTACAGATCTGACATCCTCACCATGGCGACAGGGCATAGATCATGTTAATGTCAACAGTGATATCTCCTTCTAACATTGACACACTGAGGTGTGTTTCTGACTCTGGATGAGAGTGCAGCAAATATATATTTACTAAATGTTAAATGAAACATTACTGTTAAAACATTGATTTGATGTGGAGAAGTAAACCTCTGATTAACATCAGGTGTGCAGCTGTTTGCTCACAAACACTGTCTTCTTCTTTTTCACTCTTGCAGAATTAACCTTTGTGTCGTCCTTCCGGGTCAAATTGACCCCGTCTGTTTTGACTGTTCCTTCTTTCCTTCCTCCATCCCCCTTTCTTCCTTTCTTCTGTCCTTCTTTCCTCCTTCCCTCCTTCTTTCCTTCCTTCCTTCTTTCCTTCCTCCACCCCCCTTTCTTCCTTCATTCTGTCCTTCCTTCCTTCCTCCCTCCCTCCCTCCTTCTTTCCTTCCATCCTTCCTTCCTTCTTTCTTTCCTTCCTTCCTTCTCTCCTTCCTTCTTTCTTTCCTTCCTTCCTACCTTCCTTCCTTTCCTTTCCTTTCCTTCCTCCCTCCCTCCTTCTCTCTTTCTTCCCTCCCCCTTCCTTCTTTCCTCTGTCCTTCTTTTCTTTCTCCCTCCTTCCTTTCTTTTTTCCTCCATCCTTCCTTCCTTCCTCCCTTCTTTTCTCCGTCCTTCCTCCCTTCTTTCCTTTCCTCGCTTCCTTCCTCCCTCCCTTCCTTCCTTGACTCAGGAGGGCTAAGGGAATCAATTCAACATGCTGGATAAAATTCAGCTCTTCTTAAGTGCAACTGAACTTTGCACTTTTTTCATTTTTGGAGGACTCAGGTGATTAGATATCAATTACACTGTGTTCAGAATAGGAAGCAGCAAGTTCCCATGGTTCCTTTGTACATACTAGAGTGCTTTTAGAGAGACAAAGAAAGGCACTAAAGGCACTCTAGTACACACTTCCAGGTACTCTCTTTCTGGTTACTTTTGTGGTGTGGCATTTAAATGTATCTGATACAGAAGTAAGATATTGGGCCCCATCTTGCGGTCGGCGCACAGCGAATGGCGCGCGTGGCGCATGTCTTTATTAGTTTCCCCCGGCTCAGTTATCACTTTCTCGCCCTGTGCCCACGTTGTCTAAATAGCAAATGCACTTGCACCAGTCTGTGCGCCTATGGGTGTGTTGGTCTCTAAATGAGATGTGGTCAGGTTCATTGGTGGCGCGATGATATTCTGAGGCAGAAGAAAGTGTTTGCGCTACTGACCAAAAAAAAAAACAGGTCTGAAGTCACTGGCGCATATTTCACTGTTATTTAAGAGTCTTATTATCAAGAGTCCAATATGCTCCTATAGATAGCTTGTTACCACACGGACGCAGCACACAAACATGCAAAACATCACTAATAAAAGGACCACAATGTGAATTCGTATTGTGGTGTAAATCAACATATTAAAAATGCATGTCATATTAGTTAGTCATAATATTTATCAGATTTAATTAATTGTAAAAAATGGAGAGCGCCGTTGTGGACAGTCCTAACAAAAAAGTCTGTATAGCCTCTGACAAGAGCGCAGTGCCATTACGCACAGCCACTCACTGTTTATTAAATCACCTGATGACACCAGACTGCTGCAGTATAACTACACACACCTCTACACTCATCACACTGGTTGGTTATATCTCCATATTCTTCCTTTATATGAATTAAATGTGAGGTTAGCAGTTAATCAGCCAACTTTCCTTTCAGCAAAAGTAACTCATGTTATATTATTGAAACGCATTGCTGGGTAAATGTTATAATAGCAATCCACCAAAGTGACAGCGCTCTTTGATATTAAAGGGAATGGGAGATGACACTCTGATTGGTTTACTCTGGCGCAGTGACTGTTTTTCCGCCGTTAAAATAGCAAAAGTGGATTTGGATACGCCCCAAAGGCACTTGCGCCACGCGCTTCACGCCATGAGCCATTGATCGTTAAAATAGGGCCCATTATGTTTAATTCCTCACCTACACTACTGACTGACTGGACTCCTTTAGGAAGGAACTGGTTAATATCGTTTGATAATGGTTTAATTACAGTATCATCAGTTGATGTATTTGACTCGAGCTGATAATGTCAGTTAACTGTATTGGTTAAAAGTAACCAACTGTAAAAATCAGAAAGTATCATTGCAGGATTTTCTGCAACCTTCCACAGCTTAAACAAGGTAGTGACTTGTTCCATGGAGATTCATTCATTCATTGCGTTAACTGAAAATGTGCTCATTAAATGAGTTTGTGTGATCGCTTTTGAAACTAATTCAAGAAGATACATCATCAAAAAAATTCTTCTAATCAGAGTTATGACATCTATGGAACCCTAACCCATCACCTCAAAATCACAAGCACAAAAGAATCATTGTTTTCTTGATATGATCTTTATTATGAGAAAACAACTTTGTCATCATAAATAATAAGAACCCTAACTCCTGATTTTGAGATAATGGGTAAAATAAAATAAAAAAAAGTTTCCAACTGATTTGTTTCATTCCTAGTCACAGAATGATCAGTTTGTCTGTTTTTTATTCTTTAAAACCATATAATATCCAATGCCTGAGGTCAGCCCCTATGAGCAAACCTTAATATTGGCTTTGTAACAGAGGGGAATACTGTGAGCTTAGTTAATCTAATGTGAATCATGTCTATCTGTCAAACCTCTGACAGGACCGAGCTGAGCCAGAAACATAACACTTGAACAACTTTGACTTTCACTGAAGCTGCTTGATGTTTGTGTTTGAAGTTTGACTTCTGTGCTCGTCTTCCTGCAGTTTCATCACACACACACATGCATATGAGTTTGCTTATTGCTTAATTATGTG
The DNA here is from genome assembly GCF_027409825.1 of Scomber japonicus. Taxonomy (NCBI): domain Eukaryota; kingdom Metazoa; phylum Chordata; class Actinopteri; order Scombriformes; family Scombridae; genus Scomber; species Scomber japonicus. The sequence continues at coordinate 2,907,700 of NC_070596.1, read as the reverse complement.
GCAAAGATTAGGTCATACTGTTGTTGACAAGAAATGGTTTCATTTCATGTTGTAATGTCTTATCTGAAAAAAACCCTATTTTGTCCTGTGTTCATTCTGACAGACCGAACAATGTTCTGAGATAAACAAGTCATTTTTTGTTTTTGATTTGATTAGATTTTTTTATTTAGATGTATTTCATATCTTCATATTTAATCTCATCTCTGCACACTGTGCATTTGTTAAAACTTATCAGTAAAAGTTTATTATGATCTCAGCAGTGAGCCAGCAGTACATCAACAGGAGTTAACCTCTAAGGAATTAACTCATTTTATACCACATTTTAATATTAATAATGCATCATTTAAGACAGAATTTTGTAAAAAAAAAAAAAAAAAAAAAAGACAATTGTAAGAAGAAAAAAAATAAAACATACAGAACTCTTGATATATTTTTTTGTTTGTTTCCTCAGCACAGATCAGTCTCAGAACTCAGTATATTAAAGCCCTTATCATTTCAGATCTTTTTATAGTAAACACTGAATATCTATAATCTGTCTGAGCTTCCATAGAACTGTCCACAATGTTGTAGAAATATATCTGTTCAGCTAACTTTCACATTAAGACTTCCCTACATAACATGAGCAATCATAGACGAAATTTTGATTTCAGAGGTGGGGGGGACACAACTGGCTCGAGTACTGAGGTGGCGGGGGTTATCAGTGTTGCCAATTGGGACCAAAACTGCCTTTTGAAAAAGTGCAGGGGACATGTCCCCCCTGTCCCACCCCAAAATTACGTCCATGTGAGCAATACATGTTTCATAACATAAATTATGTGTCAGTAAACCATGAAGCAATTTCCAATGTTTTTATTTTCTCAGTATCATAAAAAAGAAGAGAAGATAAGATGCACTGATCATTATTGTTATGTTTAGCAATATAACTTCATTCCCTGTCTCATCAGCCTACAGGCAGTCAGGTCTCATCAAGCCACTGTACTCTACCTGCTCAACAGACACAGTTAAAGAGCAGCTGATGAACTATTTTTCTAATATATTTCTCACTGGTGGAGAGAAAACCGGAGCTAAAAGGAGAGTGAATCTCAGTTGAACAGATACAATACTCTAAATTCAAGTTCAACTCTGTGTGCTGCCTGTGTAAATAGTGTTTGCCAACATGTTACTAACTTCATGAGGTGATTAAGGTCCAAGACACATGTTTAGTAGCCATGAAAAAATCAGTTTGCTTTGAGTGCCAGACCTCTGCAGGTGAAATATCAGCAGCTCAGTTGCCACTTGTTCAGATATGACTTTAAACATGGCTGCACAGACAGGGCTGAGTGGTGTAGAGTACAGCTTTAAACATGGCTGCACAGACAGGGCTGAGTGGTGTAGAGTACAGCTTTAAACATGGCTGCACAGACAGGGCTGAGTGGTGTAGAGTACAGCTTTAAACATGGCTGCAGTGAGCAGTGTAGAGTACAGTGAAGAGGTAGTAAAGATAACATTAGCAGAGATTGTTGCCACACTGGAAGAACTTCATGAGTTCTGTAATTAACTTTGTTGAAATCACAAAAGGTTTTGAACTCTGATATGTTCTGTATTGTGCTTATATTTCATATATTTGATTAATGAGAGCTGGACAGAGGTGATGTCAGGACTTTAGCTCTCTGTTAACAAAGAATGTTTTGGTTTCCTATTTCATTTAGTTGTTTTCTCTCACTCAGTCTATTTTCATGTTACGTCTTCTTTTGTATAAGCTGTAACACTTGGCTAAATGTCAGTCACTTTACTTTCAATTGATTCTGAGTGTGTTCATTCACATCATTGTTTAGAGTGTTTACAGAATTTCAGAAAATGCTAATTTTGTCAAATGAAGTCACTGATCGACAGATTGAGAGCTGCATAAATACTGGTACATAGATTTGTATTGTTAATTATTTCCTTGGGAAACCACTTACAGCAATACTTTTAGTGTTATGAGTATTTAAGTTTGCTGCACTTGTTTTAATTTTTTCATGCACACTGATGTAACATGGTCTGTTTGGCTTTGCCTTCACTGTAATCAATCAAGTCTCCAACAGTCAGAACTTTTGTCAGATGTAGCCTGACTGAGGAGATGAGTTCTAGTGCCATTGTGTATAAAAAATAACAGAATAAATAAATATTGGTCCATTCAGTACATTTGCTTTGTTGGTTTTATTTCAAGCATGTATAGCATTTATTTTTAAAGCCCCTATGTGTGTCTTATGACAGCAGTCATGTGTCCATATGAACTCTCTGTAATCATTCCTCCTGTTCATACTGACTATTAAAAGATCTCCTTGAAATGTGCTTTCAATGGAAGTGATGGAGGACTAAATCCACAGTGTGTCCACACACTCATTTAAAAGTAGATGATCAGCTTCTATTGAGCTTCATCAGTGTGAGTTAGTCATATCAAGTGATATCTGACACATTTACAGTCTTTTTACCATCAAATTCCCTCTTAGTGTTTCCTGTTGAGCTGTGGTGGAAGTATAGTAACAAAAAGAGGAACTTTGGTACTAAAAACACTGTAACGTTGAAACATAGAAGATGAAGATTTGACTCATTTGGACGCTGAAGCTTCATATTAGCTTCACATCAACTTAAAGACCTGCCAATTTATTTGTGTCTTCTTTCTAAGGATGCCACAGTTATGTGAGTGTAGCTAATGGAGCACATGGACTTTCCTTTCAAAAAGGTGGACATGATGAGGAAGCTATCATAGCTTTCACATTTTATAGCAACATGGGAGGTAAGTGATCTATTTCTTACAGATATTGTGTTTTGGTTGCTAATAATCAAATCGTTATTTCAATATGAGAGTCTAAACTTCAATGTTATAAGCTTTCAGACATATACAGTAATTTTAACCCTTTCAATGCACAACTTTTATTCCATTTTTAACTGAATTCTATATTCCCAGGTCTTCTTCCCCTCTAGGCAGGCCTCTAGGCATCCTCTGAAGTGACCCTTTCTTCTCTAACCCTAACCCTGACCCTTATCATAACTGTTTCCCCAGGACTCCTCAGAACCCTCCAGTACCCCAGTGGTGGGCCCCAAGACCCCGGTGGGCAGCCCAGAACCCTCTGGTTCCCCAGTTGGAGGCCATGGAACTTCCAAGACGCCTCCAGTACCTCAGTGGGAGGTACAGAATGCTTCAGGACCACTGTGGAGGTTCCCTGAAGGGACCATTTCCCCTTAGACTCTAATCTAATATACATATATTGGCTGTGTCTCAATTCCGACCCAACTGCGAGGCTGCATCCTCGAAGTACGCGGCCTTTGCGGCCTTCGAAGGATGCAGCCTTCTGAGGAACCTCCGAAGGCTGCATCAACCGTTGTTAAATGAGACGGTCTAGCCTTCGAGGCATTTCCTGGTTGCGTCACCAGCTGTTCCCTCCCATAAGACGAGAAAGACGCCACGACCGAAAAGACGGTGAAAAAGCTGACAAAATTATAAGAGAGAAGAAAGGAGAAGAATAAAGGAAAACACACAAGAAAGAAAGAAAGAAAGAAAGAAAGAACGAAAGAAGAAAGAAGGAAAACACACAAGAGAAAGAATAATAAAATAATAATAATCTGTAAATAGTTATTCCTGATGTAATTTTTGTAAATAGTTAAATGTTTCATCACTTGATAATAAAAGAAAATATTTAATCCCTTGTTCTTCCTGAACAGTAGCACTTTATGCCGTTTGTTATAAATTGTACTTAAGTTGTAAATACTAAATGGAATAGACAACGTGTAACAATTGACAATATTTTTTATTTTATAACATTAACATAAAATCACCACTTCTTTTTCGCCTGGTGGGGCTGGACCTTCCCCTCCATGCCCATCTTTTCCAGTATTGTTCTAAACACAGAGGGAAGCAAGAGAAAAGGTAAACACAGGGATGCTATGTTAACAGACAAAAGGGTTCTAATATAGCAAAAAATTATCATAATAATGAAGTATAACATATAATAGTGACAATCCCAAACGTAGCTCTTTATTAAAATCTAAATTTGTTCATCTTAGTCTATATATATATATGTGTGTATATATATTTACTTATATATATATACACATATATAAGTCAAGTAATAAAATATAAGTAATTAGTAAAAGTATAAAAGTATAAGTAGTAATAAGTACAAATAATTAAATAAAACAAACCAATACTTACACTTGAATGAAAAGTCTTCACCTGTTGGTGTCGCCATTGTTGTGTTTTCGCGGCACTGAACAGCGCCGCGCAAAGGATCTTGGGATCTGGGAGGCCGCGAAGGAGAGTAGCGATGCATCCTCGAAAAAGAGGGAAAAGAAGGCCGCATTTCAAGGCTGCATTTGAAGGAGTCTTCGAATTGGGACAGCCTTCGCGCGGCGTTGTGACGTAATCGGCCTCGAAATGCGTCCTTCGAGGATGCAGCCTCGCAATTTGGACCAAATTGGGACACAGCCTATGCTTACCCTAACCTACACTTCCTGGACATGCACAGCAACTTTAGTGACCATGGCCCCACCTGCTGGATGGTACTATGTATGATGTCACTTCCAATGGAGTCCAATTGACTCAGAATGTCCTGAAACCTGCTCCTAGACACATGCTAATGAAAGTCTGTGTGAAAGTCAATATCACAAACCACACATTGCCTCAGTGGGCTTTACAACAACACAACTTTAATGTGGATCCATCTCTCTGCACAGATAGATATTCAATAAATGTTGTATGTAAGAATACACAAAGAAAGACAGGATGACAAAGTAACTGATAAATTGATAATAAACTAAGTCTCATTAGCAGCTAAACAGATTCACACAAGCCTCCATCACCATAGAGACCTGGAAACACAAACACATCACCCCATACCCACAAGGGAGAGAATGAGAGACAGGAGGTCTTCCTGAAGCTATGCTATATGTTTTCTACACAAAGGAGCTTTGACTGGACATGAATTCATTACAAATATTACATACAGTCTTCATCAATATATCACTGGATTCTGTTCAAAAGCAGTGGACAAAAACGATGATAAGAAATGGTGCATCAGGGTAGCCAATTCTTAAATGGAACTGTTCCTGAGAAGGTGACTGTAGTTAGTTAGACATGAGCTGTAGGAATAGTTTAAGATTTGTAGTAACTGTGTGATGTCAAGATGTGTTTTTCCTCACAGAAACATGGCCCCCTAGCCATTTCTCTGAGAGTAGAACAGGTTCTACAAAGTTCTTTATCTAACAGCTCATCTGACATGAATTTAGAGATGTGTCTGTCTTTGACCTAGTGAGTGATTGTTAGGACTGTTGTTGTGGTGCATTCATGAACATAATGGAAGATATATCGTAGGACAACTGGAACAAACTACCAACAGACTGAAATCAGCCAAATGTGAACATTTTAAAATCCTGGTTAAAAACGTTCTTATTTTTCATGTGTTTATGATTGAGCTCTTTTAAAGCACCTTAGAAATGTAATCTTTCATTTGCACTGTATGTCCCTTTAATGATTCGAATACAAATCATTATTTTATGCTGCAATCTCATATTTTATGCTCTTTTTTAGTCTAGGTTTTTATTTTCTTTCTCTCTTTCTTTTTTCTGTACTTTGTTTTAATTGGGTTCTTTTTTATTGTATGCTTTAATGTTTCCAATTACTATAATAATTGGGTTTTATTCATTAATCTTTTAATTGTATGTTTTTATGCTTCCAAGTCTTGCTGTCAAATGTTTGTGTTCATGTAAAGCACATTGAGTTTCCCCTGGGAATGAAATCCCAGCTACCTAAATGAATAAAGCTGCCTTGCCTTGGACAGTGGGACAAAGACTGTGGTGAAGCTCGGACAGACAACACACAGTACATTAGTCATTTTATACACTGTTTGCTTGGAACGTCTCTATGGCTGTTAGGTTTCTGCAGGTTCTAGTCTCTGGAGTATGAACTTATTTCAAACTCCTCTGCATTTAAAATTATTGATAAAAAGACAACTGTACATGTGATCACCAGTAGTATACAGTAAGAAGTATTCAGATATTCTACTTTAGCAAGAGGAGTAATACCACAATATAAATGTGCTCCATGTCATGTCAATTAAAATAACTACATGAATACAGTTACCCTGGTAAAATCAGTTAACTGTACTTAAGTAATCAAAAGTTAAAGTTCTGATTACATTATGCAGAAAAATGACCACAGTTAGTGTTATAGTATATTATTGAATTATTATTACTGATGCAATAATGTGTGAGCAGCATTTCACTGGCTGGGGCTATAGTACAATTGTTCCTCCGGGAAAGTAGGAGTAGGAAAGTAGGAGTAGGAAAGTAGGAGTAGGAGCAAGAATAGAAAGAAGCATGACATGGAAAGATTATGTCATAAAATGTGTGTATTCAAATAATAATGCTATATAATATAAAACACAAAGAACACATTCATACAATCACAAGAAATCATGTGACTCTCCTAAAAGAATATCAGATTTCATCATCAAAACATAATCATCATCATACTTCATAAGAACAACATTCCTGTGCTCATCAGACACAGTACAGATGAGAAATTATGTTAAAATAAGACATTTCTTAACATTTTCTTTCAAAATCTTTTAATTTAGTAAAGACATCTACTAAATGACCAAGGACTGAGTTTTAGATTTTGTGGCCACTACTGGAAATTATAAATGAAGTACACCACTGTTGAGCATAAGCTAATTCTAGCTCCATCATAATGTGTTATAAATGTATCATGTTTACATACATCTACACTATAAAGATATTGAGAGTGGCTAATGTAGGATTTGGAGTTGGAGTGTAAAAGTAAAGAGCACTGTGATTTTTGATGATTTTTCTACTTGTATGACATAAAAAAATCTCCTTGTGTTCCAGTTGTCGCTCTTCTTCTAAACAGCAGGTGGCACCAAAACATTTTGAACGTCACACAGCGGACAGAGAGGTGAGATCAGCATTTGATTATCAAGAGGCTGTTTAAGATGGAGTGTAAAGGAAGGGACAGACATTTCAGTCATTCAACCATCATTTTAAAGATGATGCATGTGATGAAAACTAGATAATTGAATGGATAGTTGTATCAAAAGGATAGTTGTAATAGTGTCACTTTCACCAATAAAGGATGACATAAGAGTCTTGTGATCAATTTCATGTATAACTACTCCCTCCCTGACTTCACATGTGAATTGCATGGCTGTGTGAAGAAGTGTGCAGATTTTACAAAAAATAAAAAATAAAAGTATATTGTATGTATGTATGTATGTATATTGTACCAAGCCTATATTTTGATTAATACTGATACTGTTTAAATTGAAACTATGTTACTTGTATTAGATTAGAAGGTAGGTTCTTAGGTAAAATGTGAGGTATGTTATCTGTGCTTATTTCAAACCACCATGTTGCTACAGCTAGCTAAACAATGGCTGACAGGAGTGGTGATGATTCTAACACCTTTTAAGAAAGTGTTACAACCATCCGCATAATCACAAATCACAGATTCTTCTCTATCCTACTTAATTTTTTTCAGCATTCCCAGACAGTGAGAGAGGATGTACAGTACTTAAGGCCACATAAGATGACCTGATTCAGGGAAAGTCAGTGAGGTCAATCACCAAAGTTGACTCTATCTGTCATGTGACACTGAGCAGATACTGCAAGAAATTGGCAAAAGAAGGAGAATCAAGAAAGCTGCACTGTACAATATTATAATTAACTCTTAATTAAGTTTGATAGATAAAATATTCAATGCACATCAAGAGGAGGTGTTGATTGGTTACTTGATTGAGGCAGCAGACTTCATGATTTCTTTGTGTTTTTGGTGAAGATTAAGAATATATGCAAGTTTTGGCACATGCACAATAAACTTATTCTGTATTTTGAAGGCTGGTCTCACTTTTTAAGTCTTCAATCTTACTGTTACAGTTTACCCCAGGTTGCACTCCTTGCATTTGACATCAAATATAGAATGTGGTGATATAGTTGAAGAAGTTGAAAACATTGCTATTTGTAGTATACACATGAGGGTCATTTGTGTTGAAATGTGAGTGCTCTATTTAAACAGGTGCTGAGACAAAAAGTGTTACAACCATCCCTGGTCTCCCCCACATTATCTGCTCTCATCATTATTGCTATATGCGTTCACATCTTTACAGCTGATGGATGTAGACTGTGTCAGTTTTTAATATGATGTCATTATTTCCTGTATTTGGATTTTGGAAGCTACATTTCAGAAGTACATTCCCCATGTATGACAACGCACAACTGAACTGTATTAGTTATTGTCATCATAAGAGCTGGGATTGTCTGTTGTCAAACATTTACCCTGATGAAGGTCCAGCAACCAAACAGTGGCTTTATTATGTATGAGAGCAACAGTGTGGAACCATCCTTTCTCCAGAAATGACATTGTTTAAAATATACTTTATAAATATACTTTTATCCTTTGAATTTATCACTACATGTCATTTTAAAGAAAATGCAAAGTCCCTCCATTTTTTTCTCTTTTTAGAAACAGTGGTCATAGTTGAGTGAAAGTTGAGGAGAAGAGAAGTGTAGACGCTGGTTGCTGAAACTGAAGATGATTTAAAGTGAGTCAGTGGTTATTTTAGTCAGACTGAGTAAGAGACATTAGACTGGTGGAAGAACAATGTGTGTACGGATGTGTGTAAAGCAGCCTCAGGACATCCTGCAGCTCCTCCTTGGACCTCACTGACTTCCACTGCAGTGGAATATGCCTGCAGGATCTTTTATGACATTTGAGCGTCCGTCAATATTGACATCCATAATGTTTACTGTGATTCAAAGTTCATCCACCGATCTCACTTCTCCATGCTCCAGCTGGAAGAATAAATGCTGGTTCATCTGCCATATGTGTAAGCTGACAACAAGCAGCAGTGTGTACAGAGTATCCACAGAAAACTTTCCACTCTGGAGTCACAGTGGGAATGACCCTTTGTGTGCTGATTTGTTAGTCAATAATGTTCTGTTTGTTAATGACTGCTACTCTCATTCTCTCTCCTCTCCTCTCCATTCATTCACTCATTCTGCTTTTTTCATGTGTGAGTGATGTTTTCATCACTGAATCAAGAAAATGCAGATGTGTGTAATCAGTGTAATTCAATTCAGTTTGTAATACACTTTAGTTCCATACTGAGCAACAAAACTATTTTGTTTGTTGTTGCTTGTTGAACTGTATCACAGTCTTCAGCAGCTGAAGTCCTGTAAGAGCTCAGAGCAATGGGAAGATCTCATGATACAATGATACACTCACATGAAACACATGAGTAAGAGGACTTTAAATTGAGATTCCATTTACTGAGAGAAGTCTGTGAATCTGTGTGAACATTGTGGTTTTCCTGTTCCCTCTAAAGCTACCTGCAGACTATCATGAAGATTTCATTTAATGAACTCTGTGTAACCATAGAGATACTACAGGAGGCTGGTTCATCACCAGGGTTGATTGCCACTTCCTGTTATCTTCCTGTTGACTGTGCAACTTTTGTCTTTCTCCTCTGGTTTGATTGTCTATAAAGCATAAGGTATAATAACTTATTAACACAGGTTTTACACATGTTTTTGGAAATGTTAGTAAACAGGCCTCATCACAAACCCAAGAACAGGAGGGTTCAAACTATTTTCAATCCATTTTTATTTATTTTTATTATTTTAAGTGAAACAGTTATAAATGTGCTCATGTACCATTCAGGGCAGTTATTGTTTCTATTCAAGTTGCAAAAATGTATTGAGGAAGGAACAGGGGTGCTGCCAGGGATTTTGGGCCCCAACACCACACACAGACCATGCCAACCATTGCTGTAACCACACCTCTACCTTTGCACGGTTGAGCAAACAGATGGATAATCTTAGTAAATAAATGCCAATTTGTCAGAGTCTTGCTTTGCTCTTTAAGACCTTGATTTGTAACTCTCTTATAGTCCAATATTAACTGTACAATATCTACTGATATTGAACTGTGAAAATAGGAGACAGGACTGAACCATTTCATGAAGTCACACACAGAAAACACAGATTCCATCTTAAGTGACCTCTAACTGTCACAGTATGGCTCTGTTACAGTACTATCCTCTCATATTTTGGGGTTTTCTACTCAAGTACATTTTTGTAACTGAAATCTCACAAATGGAGTGAAGCAGATGGTCTTCTATGACAGTCTTGGTGGGATTACATCAAATTCAAGTTGGTGTGGTTAAGAGAGTTTGCAGAATCTGACAGGTACAATGTGTTTAGGTGAGAAACATTTCATGCAAACAGAACTACATGTTTGTTTGTTTATAAGAAAGGAGAGATGTTTGACAGGTCAGTGGGGGGCCTCCACTCATTGTTGCCCCAGGGCCCCTACCTGCTGAATGAATACTGGTGCAATCAAAGCCTGTTTTCATCGAAGCTTTTCTATCTGGATCCAAACAAGTTACAACGTAACATAGGATTAGGGTTAGGGTTAGGATTAGGGTCAGGGTTAGGTATGTTAGTTATTTTTTGAATTCCTCTCCTCATGGATCTGAGCATGGCTGTTGCCGTGGTTTCTGGGAATGTGAGCTGGCTCCCTGGGTCAACTATGTGACTATGTGTTAATAGTCTTTTACACTGTTCTGAGAGGTCGTAGTGATACTTTAGGCTGAGTTACCTCCCCTCCCCCCAGAAATAGAAACCCACTCTGACCTACTGTACTGCCTCTTATATTTCTGTAAAGTGTTAAAGCAACAAACTCTCAGTCAATGTAAGTAAAGGTCAACACTGTACTGTTGTTGAATGTGTTTTTTAGATGAATGCATTGATTCTCATGATAAAAACCATAAATAGAGAGCTAAGACAAGAATCCATGATGAACATGAGCATTTATGTTTTTATTCCCATTGAAACCTTCAGGCCCCCAGAGGACAAATTCATGCTGCAATTAAATTGAATAAATGTGTTTCACCTGTAAATGTGATGAGAATCAGCCCAATACATTATACTTGAGTATTCAGCCTTTTACATCTGCTCAGAAGCTCAGAGTGTGTATAAAAATATTTTCACCTGCATGCTGTTTGTGATGGCAACCCACTTGTTTTGTGTTTGGCAGTGTATCTGCACACAGGGAGAGCTACAACTCACTGCATTACTGGCATCTGTAGCCGTTAACTGGCAAAACTACAGAAGAAACTCACTTTGTAATATCTCCACAGTAGAGTGTCACTCAGTAAAAATAAATCATGTCTTGAGAATATTGTGTTGTATATATGACTTACAAATGATGATTTGTGATTACATTCTGGTGATTAAAAATGCAACCCCCAGTATTTTATTTATTAAATATTACTGGTTGTGGAGGGATTTAAAGTTGAGGAGGAGCAGTTTATATTGAATGTGGTGGGGGGGGGGGGGGGGGGGGGGGCAGTGGAGGTTCTGGAGGACAGGGGTGATGAACTTTGGATGTACTCGAGTTTATTGATGACTAACCCTATTCCACATTCATTCTTTTAATTGATCAGTTAAGTTGATACAAAGTTGAATAAACAGCAGAAATCTAAATGAAATCAGTATTAGCACTGAGCAGCTTTGCCTGCACACAGTGTTTCAGGTATTCAGCAGGTCTGTTGCTCCTGCGTCTTGGAGAAGTTGCCACAGTTCTTCTTCTTCTGTGGATTTCAGTGTCTCAGCTGCTTCTGTCTCTTCATGTTAATACCAGACTGACTCCATGATTCAATTCAATTCAATTCAATTCAATTCAAAACACTTTATTTGTCCCAGAGGGGCAATTTAAAAGGCATGAGGAGCAGCATCATTAAAAAAGGACAAACAGAACATCAAACAACATAAAATTCATATATAGTCAGTATTTTCAGAGACTGTCACAGGAGGTCAGGAGAATGACTTTATTCACTCCAAACAATCTCAGCTTCCTGAGCAGATATTGTCTCTGGTGGCACTTTTTCAGGATCTCCTCAGTGTTCGCGGAAAACCTCAGAAGGCCGTCAAAAATTGTGTCCAAGTAACTGTACTCCTCTACCACCTCCACAGGTTCCCCCCAGATGGTGGTAGTGATGGCCTCTGCTTGCTGGAGAATGTCACAATCACCTCTTTAGTCTTGGCTGAGTTCAGCTGGAGACAGGCGCCCTCACACCAGGTGATAAAGTCCTGAAGAACAGAGCTGGTGGTGAAGGTTGAAGGTAGAGAGCAGAGATAGCAGGGATCAGGACTCTGCTGCTGTATGTTTGGGCTCATTGTCATGCTGGGACTGATCAGTCGCCTCTCTGATGGTATTACACTATAGATAACAATCTAAACATCTAGACTAGAACTTTGACTAGAACTGACTAGAACTTTGCACAGTACTACATGACCTGTTTTCATACATCATTCAATGTCTCATCTGTCAGCAGTCACCTTGCAGCCGTTGAACTGTGTGTGATAGCAGGTGGAGTGAAGTCCTCAGTGAAAGTCACAGTACCCTGTTAAGTGAAAGGCCACAGATATGGTCAAAACAAATGAAACAGTGATGATACATAAACTCCAGCACAGCACCATGCTACGTAGGAAGTAGGGGTGTGACGAGGTCTCGTGCCACGAGAAAAATGTGACGATATTTCTCATCGAAGTGAAATTTGTCTCGCAAAGCTATAATTAAGGGGCGCACCAAAAAAAAAAAAAAAAAAGAGGATCGGTTTTCTATCGCTCATTCGCTCGTCATGTGTTCTTTTTATGTCACGTGTGGCTCATTAACCTTGTTGCAGCTTCTACCTGTTGAGAAGATCTTACAGAAGTATGAGGAGAGGAACAGGAGCAGGTTAACTGCAGGTCTCTACACTCATAGACATATATACGTAGATGCCGATTGGAGCGATGTGCTTACACGGCAGCCATCTTGGTACAGGGCCACTCGCTCCTGCAGAGCATTATGTCTATGGAATGACTTGTTTGCACTATTAAAAAGTGATCATACATTGCTCAATTGTAATAAAAATAAATAAATAAAATTGCTCAATTGTCAACATATATTCACACGGGTTGTTTGTTACAAATGTCAGACAGATATATAGACAGACAGATAGACACGTTTTTAACAAATCAAACCGTTTGGAAATCGGTCAAGATTTCAGTGAATAATTCTACTTTGAAACTGTGGAGTACCTCTTACCTCCGTAGATATACATGCACTACTGCCTCTGCTAGCCCTGTACCAAGATGGCGGTGCTTTAGGCACGCCTCTCCACAATCAATGTGGCGTCTATGTATATATGTCTATGTCTACACTGAGAGCCTGAGGTAGGAGGAGTGGAGGAATCTAGCGCAGCTATGGAAGCCTAATGATGCCAAAAGTAAAATGAGTCACACTAACAAATTATAACACTATTTATATGTTGTTCTACTTGTGTATTTATGTGATACAGGATTTGTGCAATTTACTTTTATTTCTGTGTTTTTATTAGCAAAATGTTATAATTTGTGATAATTAGATTCTTTATTTAATTTATATTTATATATTAGAATTGTTTCTACTCTTTATAACTAACTTTTTAGTATTTGTGATTGTATCTAACTTTTGTATTTATGGTTATTTCCATAAATACCCAAATTATCCATCTATAAAATACCTATATGGGGAAAGCTTTTACAATGCTGCATACTGCATATGATAATTATATATTTAGAAAGTAGAACTGAAGTGATTCATTACAAGATTATTAGTTAAAACATTTCAAGTCAATTTCCATTTTGTGAATTTCAAATAAAAGAACAGTCATGTATTTCCTCATTGAAGTTTTGTTAAAATCTCGTCTCATCTCGATCTCGTGAACCCAATATCGTGTCTCGTCTCGTCTCTGAGTGTATCGTCACACCCCTAGTAGGAAGTTATAATAACCTCTGTCATTCTTCCAACTGCTGTGCTGAATTTAATACGCTCAATATTTCATCACAGACAGCCACATCCTCAAAAATGTTACTGCTTTGTGAACATCAAGTTATAAACAGGAAATGACAGCAATAGTATTTGACAGTGACATGCCAGAGATGTTATGACAGGGGAATTATTTGTCAAGTTGTGGATAATTAAAAATAATTAAATTTCAAATATTTTGAGGTTTTACACCGTTATTATAGACAATGGGACCAAAGCGAGCCAACAACATTATATGATAAATATTCAGTTGTTGTTGCTTCAGATTAAATTAACAACAATGAATCAACACTTCATTTCAGCCAGTTGCTCTTTCTAGCCAGCCTTAATGAGGTTTTGTGTGTCCATGTGGTTTAGTCAAATTTAAAGGGTTAAAATGTGAAAATAAACATATTAATAACTTGCACACATTCTTTTTTTGTGGACTCAGCATCAAAATTCTGCTTTTAATCTATTTTGAGATAATATATTAGAGGGTTATGGCAAAGATGTCTAAGTGGTGTAACCATAAAAACTTTGTACCAAAGAATTCAACTTGCTTAAAAACAATAAATAGTCAATAAAACACCATATCAACTAGTTTGGCATGATCTTACATTATAACTTTTATATTAAATAAAGCTAATGGAATACAATTGTTCTAAATATTACATTTCATCTGGAGAATCATGGAGATCAGGAAACATTTACATGTTTTAAATGAAGTCATTATTAGTATAAGTCCACTTAAATACACTGTAGGTGATCAAATATTTAATATTTATCATTCTTTTCTGGTTACACCATTTGACATTTTCAGGAGCATTCAGTCTTACCTTTGGCAAAAAATGGTTTAATTGTCATTTCAAATGATATAAAAGCAACAAAAATACTAAATGTACATTTTAACAAACCTGATGCTGCTTTTAAAACTAGTTTAACTGATTTATGAATCATCTTGCTGACCCTTATTTATCACTGAGGCATATATTTATGGCCTTCACAGTGACTTTAATGACCACATAACAAGCCTGCACAGCTCATCTTGATTTCAAATAATTGTAGTATGGATCCCGTGGGCTCCTATAGAAAGAGACCTGACTCTAGACCTGGGTCAGGCTAGGTCCAAATGAGCTTAGGGTTAGGTCTAGTTATCATCCCCTGTCAGATGGGGTCTGATTGTCTTCAGGATCCTATTTGATTAGTTCTCTCTTTTTTTAAAGAATGTATTAATGTTGGCCAAAACCTTTTCTCTACTGCATCCATCAAGTACACATTTCCAGTTTGGTCCTTTCAAAATAATTACAAACACACAGCTTAGACCAGCCTGACAAACCCCATCTGCAGATACACCACTACCCATACAGCCAGATTTTTAGAAAAACAAACAAAACAGATCTGGCATGCTCAACTCAAAGTTCTTTAAGAGTATTGCATGCCCACCCAAAAAAACTCTAAGTAAACAAATAGTGATGCCAGCACTCACAGATTGTGTGTCACCCACAACTATGACAGAGCCACTGAGGAAAGCCTGTGAACCATCATATACAGTGATGTGTGAGTGCTGACATCTCTATTTGTTTATATGAAATACAAACCCTTGTTCAATGTTACACATAATAACAATAATAATAATAATAATAATAATAACAATAATATTAATAACCTTTCAAAACAAAGTTACAAAGTCCTTTACAATAAAACAGATAATGCAAATAAAAGATCCCAGGTAAAAATATAGACAATATACACTAGTTAAATAACATAACAAAAACCAACAGTTAAGAAAAAGCCATATGATAAAAGTGAGTCTTAAGAAAGAGATTTCAAAGGTGACACCAAATCTGCCTGCCTGAGATCTCCAGGCAGGGAGTTCCACAGCTGAGGGGCCCCAACAGCAAGGGCCCCGTCCCCACTAGTGTCATGTTGAGATATTGGAATCATCAGTCGGGCCCATTCAGTCAGGCTCATTAGGAGTTAGCACATCACGAATATAGGCAGGAGCCTGAACAGTAAAATCTTCTAATCAAATCAATTCTAAAAGTCACAGGTAACCATTGAAGGGCAGCAAGGAATGGAGTAATGTGGCCACCACCACTTCCAACTACTGCCCTCTGCCAGGCGATACAGGACAGTCCAGTCACACACTACAAGACTGAAAAACAGCTTCTTCCCCCAAGCTGTTAAACTAATGAACACGGCCTGATCCCCTCATCCCACTCACCCACACACACTCACTGATTGTGGCCTACTGTTACAATGAGAATTGCTACTGTTTGCACCTTTTATATTGCATATTGCACTTTGTTGCTCTTATAGATTGTTAATGTTGTATTTATGTCTTAAGTTGTTTTTAATTGTCTTAAATGTTCTTATGACTCAGGGAGTGCTATCTAAATTTCGTTGTATTGTTGTCTGACCCTCAATATAATGACAATAAAGCTACTAATCAATCATAATACAATCATTATAATGTAGTCACTGAACCGTGCAATGATATAATTGTCATTTACACTGGGTCAGATTAGATTGGTGGTTGTGTTGAGGTGGATTAAATAGTGTATACTGTAACTCCACCATGTTGTCACAAACTATATGGAGTCACAGACACACTAACAACTATATCAATAAAAATGAATCACTGTTGCTCCTCTGCAGGTCACGCAGAGTCAGGTCACTGATTGCATTCAAATAAATCTTACTTGGATAGATCCATCTGTAACAAAGTTGTGTAAGTGAGAGCCAATCAGACACACAGACACAGATATACTCTGTGTACTGGTGAAACTACAGCAGTAAACTGAGCTAAGTAACAGCGAACCCCCAGAATACCTCACAGTATCGCTGACCCTAACCCATCACTCTGCTCTTGCACACACTTTCTTTATACATTCATTTCCTACAGACTTAACCTTCACCCTAACAAATGATTTCTATTTCCTCATGCTGCAATCTTCAGGAGAGAATGTCATCTCAACACAAGACATGAAAAACAGCTGTCTGCATTTCCACTGAATCCATCATGCTCACTGGTACAGGATGAGTATTGATTTTGGTGACCCCCCTCCCCCCTGACCTTTCTTCTGTGGTGCCATCATAATGTCAGCTTTGTAATCAAATCAAACACAATCTTTTAATGTCATGGACTCGTTGTTGAACGCATTTATTCTTCCATAGAAATGGCTGACCGGGATAAGCTTGTCATTTTATTCTCCTGATAGCAGTTTGTGGGTTACAGTGAGCCTCTACACACCTCTTTAACATCATTGTTTAACATTTAACATCTGGAACAACAGCTGCAAACGGACTCATAAGTCAATTACAGCAAGATAATCTCACTTTATTCCCATGCTAATGTGTGCCACAGCTCTGTAATTGACAATAAATTCATGGTTTTGTATTGACGTGACAGCTTTAGTGCTACCAGGTCAGTTGTATTTTATTGATGTCACATTACAGAAGCATTACAAATACACATTATCAGGTTGAGACTGTGTATGAATGTTATAATGTGTAGTCATGGCTTCCACAACAACTTCCAAGTGATTTATTTTAGTGGTGTTTATCAAATAATTGAACCTGCTTTATATTTCTGGCTCTGAGGCCTCGTGTTTATCACTTGGAATATCACTTCACCACTGAGAGCATGATTGACAGGGGTGATAATAAACACCCACGCTTTCTTCACAGCTCTCAATTCTACTCTAGAGAAATGAGAGATGAAATAACCGTTGACTGCTCTATTTGCTCGAACTTTGCTTAAAATACACTCCAGACATTCCCAGGGTACGTGGTAATTTAACAGGTCTCTGCAGACTGACAGAAGGTCATGAAGCTCAGCAGCAGAAGCTTCTGATAGGAATGGATGACACTGCAGGGGATCGCTGTTAGACCTGTTGATTTAGACTGGCTCACAACAGAAATAACTCAGGGGGTCAAAACCTGTGGCACGCTTCTCACCTTACAGCGAACAGAGAAAGGACGAAGTGGTCAGAGAGGAGGATGAGGAGGATGAAGAGGAGGGTGGATTCTTTCTCATTATCTGACTGAATACATGGCTTGTAAAATAAAACTTGCTGATGAAATTTCTTCCTTACAGTGATTCTTTGTATACCTGAAAGGATTTTTTTTGTACATCTTTACTTTCTTTTGAATTCCTCATATACTGAATAGATTTCCTTTTAATGTGTAATGGAAGTCTAAAGTGTCAGGTAGGAATAGAGAGAGGTCTTACTCTGTTCTAAAGATATGGACAGTCAAATATGTCTTGTGCATGTGTGACAACTGTCCCCATCGTGGGGTTGGTAGTCTTAGTGATGATTTTAAAATGTTTAGTTTTATTGAAATGTAACAACCTATATATTGCAACAAGAGAACATCAACAGGGGGGGAAATGTATAAGTGCATTTTTTTATCCTTATATGACAATCTTATACAGTTTAACATCTCTGACTGCTCTGAGCTTTACATCTGGAGGAGTCTGGACCTTGTTTGTCTTCCTGATGAAGTTCCTGCTAATTTTTCTCTCTCTAACAAGAAAGAAAGGACTAGATATATCACACATGTGACAACCAAACCCAAAGAGAATGTGACAAACATCCCCAACTGGGATTTTTTGTTCCCAGCAAAGCTACTAAACACATATTGTAGTGTGGTATCTAAACTATTTCTCATTCTTCATACTTTTTAATGCTAATGATTGTTTTATTATAAACTCATTGTGTAAAAGCCTAGAAGAGAAACACTGAAGAGTTGGATATTTAATCAATCAATGTCAAGCAGTTTACTCCAGAAATTACCTCTGAAGAAACATCTCACCTCAGTTCTGAAGCTTTCAGTAGCAACATTTTTTTAACAGCGCCCTCTAGAGACCGAGATCTGATGAATGTGACAACCAACCCATGTGACAATTAACCCTGTTCTACCTTACTTAGTTAAAGCATGGGGATGCAGGAACACTGGAAATCACACATTTACATATTGCAATAGATCAAACAACAACAACAACAGCGACATGAAGCCACAGTTTAACAATAATAAGGCAATGCAGTGAATATTGGAGCATCATTTTTGGGAGGTTTATGTTTGGATGATGTTGATGTATTATGCTGCTAGAGGATTAATGTGTCAGTATGAAAGAAATACAAAATACAACAACAGGATTAGTGTGCAGGCTAACAGTAGGATTCTATCCAAATGTAGTAAATCCAATATAAAGTTCAGTGAAATGGGTCCATAAGATTGTACTCCCATTGTCCCACAGTCCCACACATGTCACAGTCACACACACACTCAGTTCACAGCTTGAAGGAGGTAGTACTGTTCTGTTACTCTAGCAGCAGCTCTACCTGACATTTAAGGGTTAAAGTCTGAGCATGATCCCTGAGCTAACTCTCATACAATCTACTCTGAGCGTGACCATCAATTATTGTATATACTCATGTGAGTCACTCTCTGATATTGTACCTGTGGGAGTTTCCATTATGCTCTGACACAGTAGTGGACAGTATGGACAAATAAACAGTAAGTAGTTGATTGTTTATTGATAGAGAAACAGGCAGGAAACATGGAGAGCAGCAAAAGAATCTGACGAGAATTGAAATTGTCATTAAAAATGAAGTAATGGTGCAGGTGTGTGCTCCAGTTTGTGAAGTGAGGCATGAGAAGCATGTGGTGGGCCTTGCTTAATGTGGAAACTCTTGAACTGAATTGAATTGTGCACTGAGGTCATTACAACAACATTGAACCTATAGAAAACTCTGTGATAGACTCAGTGATAAAGGTATGTGATGAATCTCAGAAGAACAGATCTGATATTAAGCTACATGGGTGCAGGGCGCATACAGACCTGTGCAGGATTTAGTGTTTAGTCTGGACCAACAAAACTTTCCACATCCATTGCTTGTGTCACATGTAATGCTTTGAATGCAGTCCGCTGCTTCTTCTCACTGTTGTTGTATAAATTCATTAAATGAGACTGAGCACAAGTTTTGTATTAGCAGCAGAATAAAAAGATATCATTTACATTTCTTTACAAAGGAGACAAAGTATTTCAGGTGTCACTGGTTAATGAATGGGAGGCCCTCTGTGATGGGTGTGGTCCTACTGTAAATAGCAACACTTCCAAGGTGTTTGGGTGACAAACGCTCAATTTGTGTTTACAGTGAAAACTTCACAAGGTACCTTTAAAAGATTTCAACCATATACAGGTCAACAGGGTGAAGCGGGTGTGAAATAGGTTTCTGATATGGAGTGACACTTTCTGTAGTTTGCCTATTTATTAATAGGACAAAACACATTTTATCGTAAGCTCTTTTGTTTCTGTGCTCTTATATATGTACTGTATTTTTCTACTCTGTGTTATAGTAGCATTTTAGATTAACCTTGATAATCCACATTTGCAACACTGTAGAAACAAGGTGGAGGTTTCTGGCACAACTCCACCTACTTCCAAGGAGCATTGAGAAGAGGAAAGTCAAAGCTCCAGCAACACTTGTACAATATGAGACACACACACCTAAGTTTACTTTGACTCAGTCCCACACATACTGTTATGCTGCCAGAAATAAACACCAGAGCATCAAATGTGAAAATAGTCCCAATAAATGCACATGTTCCTTCTGTTTGAATAACATTGGTTAGATAAACTACAGTGAACAGCATGTTTAGCGTCACAGAAGTTAGAGAGTTAGAGACTTTCTATGGAATTTGATGAAAATAATGAAAAGAATCAAATATGTCATAAGACATATTTAGTGTAAACAATTTGTTTTATGTACTGAGTATGAGGTTGTGTTTCCTATCTGTTGCCAGATTCTTTTGGACATTTCAAGGCTCAGTCCATGTGGCTGCTTTTCTCCAGTCCAATCACAGAAGGACTGATAATCTAAGATAAGTTCATCTTTATAATAGCTTAATTATGGGGAAAACAGCTGTCAAGCTGTGACTTGAAAGTCTGAGCAGCAGCTCTCTGTAAATGCTGCCACTTACTTTCCAGGGTCACAAATGAGCTGCCAGCACTTCTCCTGCTCCACCAAGGCCTGTCAGAACAGAAACAACTGTGTCTCTGTCAAAAATCACTCCCATCATTATGATTACATGCTTATGTATAATTATGGCTAAAAAAAATTGTGGTCTGTGTGTGTGTGTGTGTGTGTGTGTGTGTGTGTGTGTGTGTTGGACAGCAGAAATGACACTGGCAGGTGGAATATTTCAGTATCATGTTTCAGTCAGTGTAGCTGACAGTTTGCATGTGAACTCCTCCTAAAGTACTTTCTCTGTGTTTTGGCACATGATGCCATGATTTGAGGTGTTTGTTATTTTGTCAACTCACTGTATCCCAAATATATTTAATGTATATTTCATTTGACTGTGTACGTATATATAGTAATACTGTGGTGACCTTATTTGATCCTAACCGACTTATCATGCACCTTTAAATGACTGTTGAGCCAAATCTTCTTGCTGTAATCTTTTATATTTTTGAATGTATTATTTATATCCCAAATCCTGCAGGAGCAATGCGAGGCTGTGCAGTAATACTTCTGTAGTGGTCACAGTTAGAATTCCAAATGTTGTACCATCGAAGGAAAGAACATGTTTAAAAGCTTTCAACACATACATTCAAAATGAGTTCACCATTAGATTGTTTCTATTTAATTGAATTGACTTTATTGTCCACCTTAGAGGAAATATGTGTTCTGCTTCCTCCAATGCATTAAAAAATAAACAATACACACCATATCACGAAGACATTAAAAACATACACCAACACTACACAACATAAAACATACAAGAACTGATAATTGTGCAAAGGGGCAAGAAAACAGCCCCAACCATTGTAATTATCAGGCACAGACCAAGTGGACTCAAATGCAGAGACAGGACACAGGGATGAAGAGTTCTCAAGTCGTTTAATTCAGTTCAAAAGTCAGAAACCAGGAAGTCTAAAATCACTAGGCAGAAATTCAGAATCCAAAAGGTAAAAACTGGTAAATAACACTAATAATCTAACCTGAGATTACTCTGGAACTCTGACAGGGAACTGACAAGACAATCTGGCACAGAAGGAAAAGAGCACACCACATATATACACTGGATAACGAGGCACAGGTGAAACACATTAGGGGAAGGGAGGCAAACAGGAGGGGAGGAAGTTAGACAAGATCTACCAAAATAAAACAGGTTTATGTGTAAAATGTTTTGAAATAAAGGGAATGTTTTTTTCATTGTGTTTGGCAATGTGGCAAAGCAAATGCTTTTTGGAGGGAGGTTACAAGAGTAATACAAAAGATTACATCAACAGAGATTCCTTTGGAACCTGGTTTCTTTATTTTAGGATTATATCCAAAAGATCACAAGTTCTTTAAGAGTGAACACTGATACATATTTGTCTTCTGCATGCTAAGAGATCAATTGCAATGTTTTGTTTCACCTTGCCTCTTTAAAGAATAACATACATACAAAAAGGGAGGCAAGGTTTGTTTGAAAAAATATGGGGATCTTTTACTGTATTTATAAAAAGTTTAGATCTAGCAGAGGATGTAGAGAGTGAATTAAACTGATGTACGTGATAGCTATATTTGTCCTTCATATCTATAATTGTATTTGTCTGAGAAGATGTTCTTTTGTTATGTTGGTTCAGTTTGTATATGTTGATATGGTGTGTTTGTATGTATGTGATGTAAAAAACATTCAATAAATATAATGTTGGAAGTTAAAAAAATACTGTAGTGCATTCATTTAACATCCATTTTAAGTTCAGTGCCTGTATAGATCATATAAAACTGCATCAACATATCATCACCCAGTCACCCATGTGTGCTGTCAGTCAGCAAGGCAGACACAGAGACAGATACTAATAGCTCTTCACACAGGCATGTGACTGCTCAGTGTGCACTCAGGCAGCTGTCACTCCAACGCTGTCTCCCAGAATTCACATTTATTCACTAAACTTCTGTCCCAATTATGTAGCGTTGGCAAACCTAATAATTCCTGGATCATGTTGTGACATTTGTATTTGGTATTGGAATTATAGGAAGGTTGTCTCAGCAGATGGAAGGCATACAAAACACAACACAGGACACCCGAGAGAGAGAGAGGTTCAAACTCAGATATTCTTGAATTGATTTATTTCTCCACAGGGACAATGTACATCCTTATATGATTTCCATTGGTAGTCCCCCCCTGCCAGATGTTACCAGCACAATAAAAAAAACTACATTACAAATAATATAAATGAGGCAATTACAATAAATATTCACAACAGTCATAGCCATAAAATAGTATTGCACACTTCATGTTGCTTCCAGTACATTGTGCTTGTTTAAGCTTTATATCCTGTTTCTAAGTGCAGCTGAGTAGTGATCAGGCGAGGGAGAATGGACTGCTTGGTGTGTAGATGGAGTGTGAGATTGCAGCAATGTAGAATCCGGTACATGGGTCTTATTGTGGTTTTGATGGATCATAATGAATGACAGTGGTAGATATATGGACATTTAGGGGTTAAAGCGCTATAGTGCTGATTTCCAAGTGCTGTCAGTTACATAGTGGTTAAGAATTGCTGTTTCATGGTAACACTTTTGTGAATGCAGCTCAACATGTGTAAATACTGTACATTTTAGTTTGATTCATGCTGTGTTTTGTTGTACTATGGGTGTAAATAAATGTACAGGAGAACAAGTTCATGGATATTCGCTGTGTTCTGATTATTGACAGTGTGATCAAATGATGAAGTGTTTACACAGCAGTGTTAGATCCTCATCTCTTTAATCACTTACCACTAATTAATAGATGACAGATATTTGGAGGGGGATGTGTGATGATTAGGAGGGAGATCATATCATATCTATCAGGGATGAAAGATGGATGTTTGTTTGTATAGAACTTGTCATAAAGTCACACAATGTTACCAGATGAACACAGAGGTCTAACGTGACAAAGTCAAAGAAACATGATCCAGGGTCTCCTCTTGTCTTTTTCCATTCATCAATTAAATCACTCATCCTGCTGAAGTTCACAGGCAGATGGGGTTCCCAGCATTCATTGGGACTGTGAGGTGGCAGCTCTAACCACTGACTTCATTTCTTTTTTGAAACAATACAAAGAAAAAACATACATAATGTCAAGATATTGTCTCTGTGCTGATAAGCCAAATATCTGAGCTCTGATAGAACTATGAAGTAGACTGTTATGACTCCCTATTTTGTCCTTCCTGTGCCACACTCTTCTGATGATGAATAGGCAGCAGTGATATGGCAAGAAAAGACAGGAAGAGAAGAGAAGAAAAGCTACTAACCAGGGATGTAAACAATGCAGGGTTTCAAAAGGTCTTTAGAAAATCTGCTTTGCAAATGTTTTATGAAGAAGGAAATGCATCCAACACCTTCATTACACCTCAAGTGTCCCACACAATGACTTCTGGTGAGTAACACATCGGTTTACAGGAAGATTCTACAGGGTCCTTTTAAATCCTGCAGATTGAATGAAGTGAAACTAAGCACAAAATTGAGAACAATAAGAATCACTGAAATAAATGGATTGACTTATATAATATAATATTTCTAGAGAGCAATCAATGAGTGTTAGTTGGAGCATCTAGTGGTCATAGGTTATAGTGTAAGCATGCAGAAGTTTTCCATTGGCTCTATTCCATCTTTTACACATGTGTGTTATGATCAAACCTACATTTTAAATACAGTAAGTTGAGTAGATAGAAAGAGTATTATCAGTATTTTTTCTTGCTGGGGAAAGGAAAAGCTAAAGGTGCTGGGATTAGCTACATGAGGAAAAAAAGTTAAATAATTGGATTAACCCTCCTGTTGTGCTCCCGGGTCAAATTGACCCATCTGTTTTGACTCTTCCTTCCTTCCCTCCTTCCTTCCTTCCCTTCTTTCCTCCCTCCCTCCTTTCCTTCCTCCTTTCCCCCTCCTTTCTTCCTTCCTTCCTCCCTCCCTCCTTCCTACCTTCTTTCCTTCCTCCGTCCTTCCTTCCTCCCTTCCTTCTCTCCTCTGTCCTTCTTTCCTTCCTTCCTCCCACCCTCCTACCTTATTTCCTCCCACCCTCCTACCTTCCTTCTTTACTTACTTCTTTCCTCTGTCCTTCCTTCCTTCCTTCCTTCCTTCCTCCATCCCCCTTTCTTCCTTCCCTCCTTCCTCCCTCCCTCCCTCCCTCCCTCCCTCCTTTCCTTATTTCCTTGACTCGAACACAACAGGAGGGTTAAATGAGGAAGAGGATAAATCATTTAAGGATGTCGACTTTTTACTGTAAGCCAATTCTAAATGCAATATGTCTCATTGATCCAATCATGATCAGTGTTGTACTTCCATGTTGTTATGAATATTTTTGTAAACTTGACTTACATTGTGAGATTCTAAAAGCTACAATGAAAGAATTCCTTTGTTTTATACAAAGTCTACAGTACTACCTGTAGTCTGTGGGCCACATGGAGGGATTCAGTTTGTGCCAGGTCACAAGAGAAGGAGGAGGTAAGGGGGAAATGAGGGGATAGTGAAGGATGACCATGTTATAACAGAATACATCCAAAATGCATTTTTAATAATGTATTAATTAAAAAATATGAATTACACTTGGGTCCAGGTTAGGACTGAGTATCAGTACTTGATACCTTTAAAGTACTTACAGAAATAAATTGATACCAAGTCGTATTGAAACGTCTCCTGTCAAATGTTAGCAGCAATCCATCCTTTATGCACCCAGAGCTAGAAAATATGACTATTTGTATGGACTTGCTCAAAGCCAATCAATGCCAGCGTTCTTTGATTTAATGCGACATGTGATTGGCCCACTACCACAGCAGCTACAACCTGTCTGTGGTGGTGACGTTGTGGTATTTGTGTAAAATCAAATCATTTAGATGTGAAGGAGTGGTGGTGTTTTATGCAATGGAATGCTTCTATTCACATGATGGATATTGAATGAAGCATTCAGCTGGTATCAGTGTCACTTTAAGGGTTCTTCGATTGTTACTAGTATCATCATTTTTTAAATGATACGCAGCCCTACTCCAAGTTCAAAATCAGTCCTTCGTTAATGTCATTTTAATTTGAATGAATAACAGCTTTGCTCCCATTCAAGACAAAAGGTTTATTTTCAAGATTGTTGCTCTTCTCTTGAAATGCTGACTGTCTAAATAAATATAAATTAAAATCACTCTACACACTTGAACTTTTCTGGTTGGTAAACAGGAAGTCTGTGGCACGTCTCAGAGGTGTAACTGGGTGATGTGGTGCTGAAAAAATCCAAGAAAGTGGACCGATGACAAGCTGTTCTTGGCTTTACTCAGCAAGTAAGTCAGCTTTCCTGTTTCATGAGGCTGACCTCACAAAGTAAAGAGTTGGATAACTTGATTATCCACTGGGAGACAAACATCACTTGTGTATGTTACATGACTACAATCCCTCTTTGTGTTCAATTCAATTAAAAAAAAAGAATGTTTGACTCAAGGATAATGAATTTTAGAGAGTAACAGTGGATGTAAACATGATGATGGTAAAAATCTGATATGTGGTGAGAAACATCACAGTTATGATGATGAAGATGGCGAGATGAAGGCATGACGGGATGATGGCAGAAATGGTCCTATCTGTATTTTTTGTTTTTCATTCGGGTCAGGAATGGATTGTTGTATTTCCAGTCTAGAGGCAGTGAGAATAGCAGAGGACCAAGCAACAGTGTGTCACAGCAGCCGCTTCAGACTGTAATGATCTCCTGCTGGAGAGAGCAGCATTAACTGGATTAGCAGTCCTCCTGGCTAATGAGCAGGAGAAACTATCTGGGGGGTCTGACCTTCTACACTGCAGTGAAAAGATATAGCAGAGTCTGTCACAGTGTTATTATCAGCATGACACCCTGCTGCAGAACAGGCAGCCATCCAGACCAGGAAAGGCAATTTTCGACCTGATGGAGGATGTCATGGAGCAGCATGAAGCCTATTTCTGTGTTCTAATATCCCGCTTGTGTGCTATTTGAGCAATCAAAATGTTTCCTTTCCTTTCCCCTCTAATCTCTGCAGACTGCTGTGCATGAGGATTGTGATGTTGTTTGGTCAGACTGTCTAATACTTTGCTCTGTGGGGGGCATTGTGCTGGCATGATTTAGGTCCACTTACCCTAACCCTAACCCTAACCCTCTCTTTATTTATTACCTGCTGTAAAGCACTTTGGTACACCGAAAGGACTGTTGTAAAGGGCTGTATAAATAAAGTACATTTACATTTAGATTTACACTTGTCCTCTTAAATGGAAAGATCACTGTGGCAAATCTATACAAAGTAGTTGTGAGTGATCATCTTTATCACTATGATGAAACATTTCTAACCCGGTGGGAGTGGTCTCTACCAGGATGACAATGCCCTCACCCATAGGACACGAGGGGTCACTGAATAGTTTGATGAGTATGAAAACTTGAATGAATGCATATGTGAGGGGAAAGATGCTGCAGCAGGTTCTTGTCTAGTTAACATAGCATGGAAGGAGGAGAACAAACACAGTCCCAATTGTAGCTTCTGTGGAGCTTTTGATATTATAACAAAGTCTCCAAGAACAGTTGTATGACATTTTTCTTTAGGTTCCACAAACTGAAGTAGAAAATTCAGATGTCACCGCCATGTAAAATAAATGTATTAGCCCCCCCCCCCCCCCCCCCCCCCAAATGGACTTACACAGAGACAATGAAAAAACAGCAGTGTATCTGATATGTATAAAAAATTGATATGAATATGATAGAGTAGGTGTTTAAGTGTGGAGGAAAACAGCGGACATGAACACAGGAAACCTCTGTCCCTTTCCTGTCATTAACAGCATCCACTGGCCTTTGTAGTAACACTTCCCAAAGAACTCTAAATAGACTATGATGTGAAATGGTGGTTTCACTGGTGCTTCACTACTCTGATTCACTGATGTTTGTTTTGTTGAGTTCAGTTGTGGTTAAATTTCACATTTGAGTTGCTTACAAAATGATCATGGCTTGTTAACTAACAGTCAAATTGCCCAACGTACAGTCAACATTGGTCTCCAGAGGATAAATCCTAAGTTTGTTCATTTCTCTGCTGATACTTTGGTCTATGACAATGTCTCACAAACAAATGAAAAAATCCCTTTGCTGTGGATGATCCCTGACCTTTCCTCTGGTGTCACCACCATGCCACTGTTTCCTCTTGTATGGAAGAAATACCACAAACCAACTAAGATGAGACAGTTGTCGTTAATTTAACTAGTTTTCATTTAAAAAAATATAATTATAATGATTCTTGTTTGTTTATGAAACACATGTGACACTTACTTCACTCACGCTGCTGAGTTTCACCAAAAGTAGTCCACACCCTCCTCTAATGGACCAGCTTGTTTGTGGGCTGTTAGAACATTATTCATGATTCCCTACTCTGATTGGCTGGCAGCACTGCAGACCCCCACTCCCTCCCTTAACAGAAACACTGGCTGCTTTACCAGAGAGAAGATGTTTATCAGTATACAAACAAACTGCTATAGAATTATTTACATAATAAATAGTATTCTTTGTCCCCATTGTGAGTGCTGGAGGGTCATCAACCCCAGGACTAGACTAATTAAGCTCTTGTGCTTTCTACACATGAACTCTACATGAGTGAATGAAAGGGTTAAAAAACGGTTACTGGAAGCATTTACCACTTTTTTAAAAACCACAGCAGCTCATATGAAAGATCAGGAATGTTTTCTTCTTGTTGGTCCTCAGTTCATTACAAACATCTCATCATGAACAACACACTATCTTCTTCATCATTTATGTGACCATTTAGTATTTTGTCAGCATTTTACATTTTCTGGAATACAGAAATGAGGTTATTGGCACTAGTCTAACTGATTCATTCTCTCCTTCTGCTACCTGTTTACCATAAAGTGTTTTTGTAACGAAACACTCCTTTATTCTCTGTATCTGTTTAAGGTCTGTGGGTACCAGTCCAGTCAGTCTAGATCAATATGAGTGCTGACTCATGCAGAAAAAATGGCAAAACTCACTGTGAGCAAAAACCTAATCTAGCTGCTACAACAGCAACCTGCTTCTAACAGGCCTTTACCCCTTCTTTTACCCCTTTTACCCCTGAATATGATATAGTTGAAAACAGTTGCATCTTGCTCTTTTATACTAACAAATCAAATGAAATTCTAAAAGATTCTGGATACAGCTGTGATGAAAGGACTCTGAAATTACTATTGGAATGTTTGTGTCTGACATTATTCATTTTTATTTATATATTTTCTTTTATATCTTTGAAAATCAAAGTTTGGTTATAAAAAATGATTTTAATTGAATTTAAATCAAATTTTAAATGTATATTTATTTTTATATTTATTTATGGTTAAGTCATTACTTTAACATTATTTTCCTTTCTGATAGGTCAGTACTTTACTACTTTATTATTACAATGTTACACATTTACTCTTTGTGTCTGTTCTGGAGGTTAATGGTGGTGAATGTATGTATATGACATCATAAGCGATATGTTGACACAACAATTGTGGGCCACAAATATTCAGTGGGCATGACCAGGTGCGTAAATGCTGCGGTGTACTTTGTTTAAAGAACAACAAGCACTGTCGTAAATATAAAGATCACAGATGACACAATATGTATGTTACTCCACCAGTAAGGCAAGGCAGCTTTATTTATACAGCGCATTTCATACACAATGGCAACTCAATGTGCTTTATATAAAACAACATGATTTATTTCAATACAAGCAACCAGTTCAATTTCTGTGCTGTAACAAAAATATAACTCTGAACCCCATCTTGTTTTCACCATCTGTATGCTGCTAGATAATGATAATGGTACTTTTTATGTAAAAGCTCTAAAAACATCATAATTTATATTAATGGCCTTTGTTACTGTATCAAGTTATTCCATGGGTATCATGTCACTAAGCTAACCCTGGTCTAATTTAATTTACCACCCAAACAGCCAAACCTGATTATAGTGATTCAATTTGTGGAGCAATGATGTCTCACAAGGTATGATTATAAGGTCAGTGTGATCAATAGTTCAGAGTACTATCAGCTCAGAGGGAAACACTGGTCCTCAAGGCTTCCTGAAGTGACCTGTAAGGAAAAGG
Source organism: Scomber japonicus (assembly GCF_027409825.1). Taxonomy (NCBI): domain Eukaryota; kingdom Metazoa; phylum Chordata; class Actinopteri; order Scombriformes; family Scombridae; genus Scomber; species Scomber japonicus. Next base: position 2,877,725 of record NC_070596.1, on the reverse strand, counting down.
CTTTGGGTGAGGCTTTGCACCCAAGCATTTCACTCATATGTGAAAGATGAACATGTGATAGTTGAACATATAATTGTGACAGCATGGGTGTTAATCTGCTGCTTTAGCATCAGGAATTTGCTCTAATTCAGTCACACCAGTGAGATCCAACACTAATGTTGGGTGATAAGACCTGGCTTACATCTGCAAGGTGTTGGATGGGGTTGAGGTCAGGGCTGTGTGCAGACCAGACTCATTCTTCCACTGCAGAACTGGGGAAATGATTTGATTATGGAGCTGGCTGTCTCGTCATGTTGAGACAGGTAATGTAAACCTAGAGCAGCACTATTGTCTAAACATCATTGTATGCTGGAGCTTTAAGGTTTCTCTTCATTGGGGTCAGAGATGGACTCATCTGTTAGCATGCCCTCAGCAAAAAAATCTGTTTGGCCTTACTGACCCTCACCCTCATTCTTTATGTACACTGTCATCTCAAAGTTCTCATCTAACCCACCACTGCTACACAGGAATACAAATGACTGGCCCCGATTTCTGTGTAAGTTTGAGGCAAGTTATTTGACACAACTTGAAGTAAAATAAAATTAGTTCTTTGTGCTAGATTTTGACAAAGGGCCCCTCAGCAAGACAAGAGCACCAGAAGATGTAACTCAGAACCTGCGTAAATGGATATTGTATTGTAGTAGTGCAAATTCTCAAACAAGTTTGCAAAGGATCCACTCACTAAAACCAGCTGATATGTAGTGAATGTGTCTTGTGCCTCTACAGCTGTGTACATGACAGTTTACTAGTTTAAGATACAATACATATCATAAAATATGATATAGGAATTTTATAAAGGTACTTAAAATTAGTCCATGCACCTTGAACAGAAAAATGCTAATTGTTCATTTATGAATCAGTAATAAAGAACCAGTACCTCCTACCCCCACTAATAAGAATGAAATCAAAGTTTACCTGACCTTTAATATTTATTTATCTTTTATACATTTTTTAATTTACTTTAATTTAGTTAACAATACATCTGTACTTTCCCTTCCGCAATAGTTTCAAAGCAGGACTTTTATATGTAATTTCATATTTTTATTTGTGTACAGCTACTTAAAAAAGAGATATGATATAATATGAATATTTCACTCCCACTAACTTGCAGTCAGCAAAAGTTGAGAAAACGAATCAAATGATTATATTTATTTCCAGCACTCAGCATTAAATTGGATTCTCGTCATTTTGTCTTAATGTTGGAACTGACAGTGTTTGAGTCTCTTTATTAATTTTATGAGAAAAAGATGTATTTGCACTTCTGTATATTGGTGCTTTCTACAAAAATATTGTACAATAGTATATGTACTGTACCAGTTTGATTAAAAAATACCTGCTAATTCTTTTGTATTTTTTCAAAGACTTGTCACTGGCTGACTCATCTGAGCTGACTGGTCCTTCAGATGTGAACACTGAATTTACTTTGAAACTGTCCCACACATGCTTTGGGGGCGCAGCATACCCTGCCATTCATTATCTTGTAGCTTTTGTTCTGGTTTGTTGTGTAAGGTTTACACCTCTAATGACACTATTAACTAAAACATAATGTTCTGTAAAATAACAGCTGCTCAGAATGCTATGACCATATGTGCAGTACACTTATGTTCAGCATATGTTCAAGTGTGCTCTGATGTAGAGGTGAACATATGTGTTGGGGCACAGGTGTGGGGGGTAAATCAAATTCTGCTTTGAGCCATAAAAGGCTTGGGCCCCCCGGGACACAATGCACTACTGCAAGAGAAGTGTTAACCCATTCAAAAACTACTTCTGTAAGGGAAAAACACCGCGGCATTAACTGTTAAACCCCACAGAATGGCGGCAGACACCCTTCAACTTGTCACAGCTTACCTATACAGGAAGCTTCCACACAGACAAACAGACAGCAGCGCACACAAAGAGCCTGTTGGTGCAGTTTTACCCCTCCTCGTCCCCATCTCCATAGGAGCATGATAACGTCACGCCTACTATTTGGGTATTGTGATGTAATATCGCGACATTTCCATTCCGGTTGAAAAAAGAGACGCGAACGTTGTAATCTCGCGAGCACCCCCCTCGACTGGAGCCCACCCTTCAGTGATGCCGACTGCAGTGTGTATAATAACAGCGAGGGAAGCTCTGAGAGTCTAGGAGGAGCTGCGGCAAGGTCGACAACAGCATCCTGCTCACAACTAGAGAAAGACGAGAGCTGGACGGGATTTAGTCCAGTGGTTCCGACAGAACGAGTCACCAGGTGATTTTTTTTTTGGATTTACTGCGACGGAACAAGAAGGTGGAAAAGTGGCTGAAAGTTTCCAGTCTGTAGCCTCATGTACCGAGACAGCTAGCGAGCTGTCCTCCACTACTACTGCTCTCCACACGGCTACCTGGCGCGTCTTCTCACCGGGCAGACCAGCGTGTTTTTCTCTGTAAATAGGACGCTAGCTTTTCGGTTGTGACAGAGAAACTCCCGGGCTCCACACTTCCTCTACTTAGTTTCGCGGGCCCTAACGTGGCTTTCTCCACTCGTTTTCCACGTTCATTGGTGTTTTTTGTGCCATGTCAGCGCCATCCTCCGCGCCTTCCGCCGCGCCGGAAAATGATTTCCTAGCTCCTGATGGGGGGCAGAGGCCGGCGGGTCCGACACCCAGCCAGAGCCGGTTCCAGGTAGACATTGTGGCAGAGGCAGCTGGTGCCACTGAAGACAAGTCCCCGAGTTCCGACGCCTCCACCACCGTCCCATCCAGCGATAAGGCCACTTCGAGCGCTCTTCCAGAGGTTGCTGATCCCGGAGCCGGGGGAGAAGAAGCCAAAGGCCGGTTTCGGGTGGTGAACTTCGCAGATCCGACCGGAGCTGGGAGCGAGGCCTCTCCGGAGGCATCGCCGGCTGAAGGACTGCAGAATGGGGACACGGTGATGAGCGAGACCAGCTTGCATTCATCCACCGGGGGCCAGCATCACTATCACTATGACACCCACACCAACACTTATTACCTGAGGACTTTTGGCCATAACACCATCGATGCCGTGCCCAACATCGACTTCTACCGGCAGACAGCAGCGCCGCTGGGGGAGAAACTCATCAGACCCACCCTTTCGGAACTGCACGATGAGCTGGACAAGGTAAGTCTCCACACATGGCTGTAAGAGCGCGGAAGAGACAGACATAACGCTGCGCCGTGTCTCCCGCTCTCAGTATGCTGCTAGAAATGAGTCTATGACATTTTTCAATATTTATAACAAGGAACACACAGCACGCGCTCCAGTGTGTGATCAGTTTATGAAGCTGACATCCTCAATTCACCCTCACATACAGCAGACTCTATCATTTCTATCCAGGTCATGTGTTGTATATAGGTATTGACAGTCTGTGCACATGTGCAGGCTGAAACAACATGTGCTTTTCCTTCAGTGCTCCCTCTGGATCACAGCAAGCCTGCACTGCTGCTCAGGCTCTTAAAGCTGTGATAGAGGTGTAGCTGATGCTTTTATGCTACTGTATTTAAAGAGCATCTTTTGCTCATTGGACTGGTTGTAATTTGTCATGTGGTTCTCTTGTGAATGGCAAACTTTGATTGGTCATTCAGTGAGAGGGTTTTTCCCAGCTGATAATGTTCCAATAATATCATTCACTAATCATTACTTGGCCTACAGTATGTGGGTGCACAAACAGATATACATGTCATTCCAAAAACATGAGCAATAATCTGCTGTGTCCACAATCCTGATAAGCATTTCCATTTTGGAAGTTGACTGCAAAGATCTGATATTGTAATGAGGTCTAACTCTGATGCAGGATGATCAGGGCTGGCTCACAGTGGGTGTTCAGGTGTTGGATGGGGATGAGGTTAGATTTCTCCACAGCAAACCAGGAGAAGCATTCTATTATGAGGCTAGCTCAGTGTATAGAGGCATCCTCCAAACTATCATTGGATGCTGTAGCTTTAAGATTTCCCTTCACTGGAACACAGTTGCGTGTGACCTTTCAGTCTCAAAATAAGCTTTAAAAAGAAAATGACTCATTGAATCTACACTTCATGTCCCTGTCCATATACTTTTTGGCACATGAATATGAATACGAAGTGTTCAAACTCTCTTGAAGTTGGTCAGTGACTTTAATTCTCTTTGGCAGCAGTGAGCTTCAATCATGTCCCATCATGCTCAGTTTTTACCCCCAGGCGAACTCGACAGCAGCCGACTTGACTGATTAGTTTCTCTGTGTGGATGTTACTTACAGTGAAATCAGCTGCTGTGTGTTGTTTGGAAGGACAGAGGGGTCATGTCGACTCCATGTGGACCCTAGGAACAGTAGCTGCTGCCTGGTGTCACGGCCAATGGCTGATCCTGATAAACTAATGCGTTTTGTTTGAGCCTATTGGTGCTCTGATATAACATTTAAATAGTACAGTGAGCTGGAGCATGTTTATCTGACCCTGAATAGTTTTTAATTGTCAAGGTTACATTTTGATAAAGTGTTGGAAGCAGTTTCCTGGTGAATACATCTCTTAGGCAGTGTTCATACCTGCCGTTAACATGCGTCTGTAGTGGACAGGTCTAAGTGTGTCTGTCTTCACCTGGCATTACAATGTGTCTCCAATAACCACGTGTGATTGGATGTCACTTCTCGTCTCTATATGCAGATTAAGATACATTATCTCTGTTTGCAAAAACCACATATGTCTTTTTGGTGTTTACAACTGATGGCAGGAAGCACAGTTCTTCCTGTCAAATCTGATAGAGATTAAAAGAAGAAGTTGACCTTGGCACATGGTGCAAAATCCAATGGAAACTGAGCTGAACAGTTTAGATTTATACTAAATTAGATCATATTTCACGTGTTCTCCATCCAGGAGAATCCATGTTCCCCGTTGTTGTGGCTTCTTCGTCTTTAATTTGATCGTGTTGCCGTGGAAATAAGTACTGCTCACACACAGGATGCTAGTTGAGTAGATATACTGCTAGAAGAACTCCTGAATCTAGTCTGAGTGATTCGGTTTTGAAGGTATCCTCGATGCGTATTGGTTGCATTCACACCTGAGCTGATCACCTATAATATACGTGTGAAGGTGAGGTGTAAACAGAGCCACAGCTCCTGATGAATGTAAACACTCTCACTCACTCTGGAGCAGCTCTCTGTTCTAAAGCCTGCACTGTAAACATCTCAGCTATGAATAGAAGACATTCATAGCATGCAGTACATCATCGCCGCCGGCAACCGTTTTTAACTTTTATATCCCAGAGTGTTTCTTTCCGAATTAGAAGAGCCGTTGTGTGACACAGCTCGAGCAGATGATTATCATTATTGATAACAGATCTGTGTAACAGCATTGTGTCTGTGTGGAGCCGCTTAGCTCAGCTCTGTTAAGTGTCTGTTAATTAAGTCACTTACTATAAAAGAACACTGATGGATGCTGAATTACTGCCTGTGTATATATATATATCTGCTGCTGTTTATTTTAGGACATAAACAGACATTTTTTAACAGACTCTTTATATTTCACACACACTGTAAAGATCAGCTGCTCTCTGCTGGACACACTGGATCAGAGACACTTCTTCTAAATGACCTCCAACATATCTTGCTTTTCTCTGCTGGTGTTTCTTGTTAGATATCAGCTGACACGATGTGCTGACATGTGTGTCTATATGTCACTGCTAACATATAGCGGGTGATGTTTATAAAAATAGATCTTTATGAAAGAATCATCAGAAAACAAGAAATATTCCAGTTTGCTTTCTTGGATAACATTTTGTGTGTGTGTGTGTGTGTGTGTGTGTGTGTGTGTGTGTGTGTGTGTGTCAAGTGAACTTCCTGTACAGGTGTTTGAGTTAAGACAAAATTAAAAAACATTTAGAACATTTTTTTTGTTGAATGGAAAAATTGGTTTCTATTCTGCCTACCATCATTAAACCTAAAATGACACTTCTCTCTCTCTCTGTGTGTGTGTGTGTGTGTGTGTGTGTGTGTGTGTGTGTGTCACTAATGTATCAGAGTTTCTACATTTTAAATCTCTTTATTTAAGAATTCTTGACATCAAAACCAGTTTAGAAGCCAGTTGTGGTCCAGTATAGACCTCACACTAGTGTGATATACAAACAAGCATATTTATTCATGTTTGGTACATTTTCTATTCACTTCTGTCTTTTTAATGCACCAAAGTGATTTAAGTACCAAATCAATCAACCGATCTCAAATATTAAAGTCAATCTCAAATATCATGGCTTCCATCACATATTTTTATCACAAATGTTTTATAACCACCTTTCAACAAATCTGTCTCTTTATATACATATTCTGTATATGTGAGATTATTGGCCGATTTATCTATAGGAATTTGTACTCCCTATTGTTGAATCCCCAGTCTGCTCTAGTCCATCACCACTGTCCTGTCAGTGGTCACATGATGCTGAGTCTACTTGGTCAAGAAGTGTAGCTTTAAACAAAGCAGCTGATTGCTCCAGCAGAGCCTTATCCTTTGGAATGAGTCAAATAAAGCACATTTACAAGGAGCATTTATTGCTATAAAAGTAGTTACATGTGCTTAAACAATCACCACAAGGTCCATTTAGTAAATGTTTTAGAGATTTCAATTGTGTCATGTGATCATCATTATCATCTGAGTAGTCTACTTCTAAGGACTGTTTCCAAGCTTTTGAGCCAACATGGACCAAGTAGTAAGAAACTTGAAATGAAATTGAAATGATGCTGTTTCTTGTTTTTCTTATAGGTGATAAATGGCTTTAATTGTAATTTGACATTTCTTTGGAGCAGTTTTTGGACATGTTATGAAGTTAGTTAAGCATTGTCCATGAAGGGTTTAAACAGTTTAATCTAACACATGATGAGGTGATTCAGAACAGTGATGGCTGACCTACAGTTCAGAACGGACTATTGTTGGTAAACCATGAGGTCCCACTGACCTTGTTTTCAGCTGTAATATCAGGCTGTGCAGGCGAAGGCCATCATGCTAACATTCCACAGTGAGATTTGCTCCTGCTCATTAGCTGCATCACTCCACAATATTTTGTTTTGGTTTTGTTTTTAGTTTTATCTCCTGACACTTTGAACATCTCCCACACAAAGAACATTATCAGTCCAAGGCTAAGAGTGAGACATTCTAAGAAAAGGAGTAACTCATACTGGACATATCACTGGATGATATTTTGAGCCTTATTTTTTCTTAGTCTGGAATTCTAATCATTTAGAATGAACTTTATGTTCCAGCTCAACTTACTGTCATAATTACTTCTAGGATTTTGCTTCAAACTGTGAAAACTGTCTTCCATTTATTCTGTCATTACTATCACTTCAACATTTCTGATCTTTTCATAAATGTAATGAAGTATCATGATTTTCCACCTGTAGAGTTTCTTGCCTCTAGTTGTACAGTGGAGCATTATTTTTAACGATGGGTCCTTGTTGTATTTGTCTTACACACATGTGCTTAATAAAGTCTTGTTGAATGTTTTATGAAAGACAAAGTCATATTTAATTGTGTGAGCGTTTGTAAATGCCTCTTACACACACATTATGAGCAGACATTTGAAACTATTTTACAGGAAAAGACATATTGATGATTTTATAACATTGATTGGCGTATAATAAGAGATAAAAAAAGCAGGGACACAGAGTTAAAAGTGTATGTAAGTCATTGGCATTTCACAGGGTCCTAACATCTGTTTTGGTGTAAATCAGAATAAGTGTCATCAGAATCTTGCGGGTGCAGATTGGGTGTGGTTCCTGGCTCATTTCTTCTTCTTGTTCTTATTGTCCTCTGTGTCTCTAGTTCTCTCTCCACCTAACCACTCAGTACAGATGGCGCTCACCTACAGCTCAGTTCTGCTCTATGTGAAAAATGCCCAGAGACAACTTCTGTTATGATTTGACGCTATATAAATCCAACTGACAAGACTTGACTCAGTGAAAATATTACTTATGTTTGCTTACAGTAAAACTCAGCAGAGCTCCTTCAATTCCCTGGATTAGCTAGAAAACAGACATTTGTGGTTGATAATACGTGACATATACATTAACGCTTTGCCTACTCATATCTATGTGAAAGTCTAGTTTATTGCTCAGCTGTTAAAAGTCCATAATTGTGTTGCAACTCGCAAATAACCAAAATGGAACATGGCCAAAAGTGTATTGTCATGTGTATGTAAAAAGACAAATAATCCAATATAATCCTCATTGGATTTTTTAAAAGCTCTCAAATATTGATGTATAGAGTATACTCGCTTTAGAAACAGTATAATTGGGTAAAGCAGTTCTATACATGCTGACCTGCATACGCATGTAGAAAGACACTTACTGCCTGGAGCCATACAGTTACTTACTGGAAATGGTGTGACCGTTGGGTCTGTCAATACACAGGATGTGATGTAACACCCAGTGGGTAATGCACAGCCAGCACTAGTGTGTGACTTGTTCTAAGAAACAGGTTTATATAGTTATCTGGAGTTCAACCGGTCGAGGCAGATGGTCGACCACCTAGAGTCCAGTTCTGTTAAAGGGAAGAAACCTCCTTGCCGCTGTCGCCAAGTGCTGCTCATGTGGGAATGTTGGGGCTCTTTAAATGAAATGAAGGGGTACAGTCTAGACCTGGCTGCTTTAGAGTTCTGCGTAGACTTAGATCTGAGCATTCAACTCAAAGTTCTCAATTAAATCTGATTTGGATGACGTGAGGATGTCTTGAACTGAGAATGGACGTGTTCGGAGCCTGTGTCAGGTTTGTATAGCCTTGGGTTTGGATGGACTGAGGGTCTTGAGGTTTGGCAGTACCAGTCAGGTTCAGTTGAGCAGGACTCTGGGTTGACTCTGGGTTGTCAGGTATATCCCCTTCATGAGCAGGATGTCTTTGTCCAGGACTACTGCCTCCTGTCAATTGTATAGTAAATGAAAAATGTTGAAAAGCAATCTCCCTTCCCTCTTCCTTTTAATATTTGAAGCAGGTGATGAGCTGTTCCAGAGTAGCTAGTGATGAAATGCTGGTCTCATTTTTCTCAAGGTTGTTGAGAAAGAGGGCCTCTATTGTGTCACTTATTCAGAACATATTGAGTCTTGATGGAGAGTGTCTTAATACAACATCAGGAGCAGAGCTGGTTTCATCACCACTAAATTAGTGCTGCTAGCAGATATGCACGATCAACTGATAGGCAACAGGATTTAATTAGCTGCTGTGGCTGGCCGGCTTCCACAGAGACAGCACTGTGTGATTCAATATGTGGCACCGGGACTCTAAAATTCAGGGGGTTTGTGGCAGTTTGAAGGTCATGGTGACCCGGGTGTTTCCACTGTGTTACGTCTACCGCTGCAGAGTTTTCCTCTCTCTCTCTATGTGTGGCACGCCCAGATCGAAATGCGGAATGGAATTTCCACTGTACCAATTGATGGTTTGCCAATGAACTTTTCACAGCAATCAATGAGTCATTCATTGTACTGTTAGGGTAGTTAAAGAGCAGGAGGCTGACTGTGTTTCCATGGTGATTGTTGAACAGCTCTGGAGCTTCATGTTACCTGAAAATGACGGTGATGCTGAGCTCCAGTGTGTGTTTTTGGAGGATGTCACCAGCAGGAACGTCTTGCTAGATCAGGCTCTTGATCAGCTTCAGCAGCGTACTGTAGCTCCATATCGAACAGCCAGAAGGGAAACTGTGACAGGGCAGATTTATTCAGTCTGAATCGGCCAAGCGGAAACGCATGGTGCTTTAAATATTGATGCCCGCCCCCTTCTCTCTCAGTGTTGCACCACTCTGAACAGGACACCATGTGTAGTTGTAGCATGAAGCTCTTTCCTGGTTCAGCAATTAAAGTGAGGTTCAGGATGAGCTCAATGTAAACTCTGACCTGAGCACAGTGGTTGTAATTGTCCTGTTTTGCTGGACAGTGGCCAGTTCCAAATATGGGTTGATGATAAAAGATAAAATGTAGTGGAATGTGGCAACTACTAAATATTGTCTATTGATTACTTCTTGAGGAATCCATTTATTGCTCAGTGTGTGAAATGTCTCTAGAGTCTTATTTTGACAAGTCAACAACTCCAAACCCACAGTGGTATAACAAATGTTAGAGATCAGTTTTCTGCTGATTAATCCTCTCAGCTCTGTGTTCTATATTCAGAGGACAGTAGCAGCTGGTTGAGTCCATGTCCAGCTGTACAGACTCTCATATGGCACTATACAGTTCTAGCACTACTTGACTCGACACCTTTTCCATTACATAAAAGTACCTACTCAACGTGGGCGGGGTCGTCATAGCACGGATCCGCGATCCTGCCGTGACTTCATTTTATACTCGACACAAACACATAAACAATGGAGGACATGGAGGCAGTGGTGTACTTGCTGCTGTATGTGGCTTTCTGTCACACACAAAGCAAGAGAAGAGAAACGTATGACTGTAACGCTGTTGACGGTATTTAAAAATGCCGGGTTTGATTCTTGTGTGGGACGGCTCTACCAGTGAAGACTCTGACCAATCAGTGGCCGGCAGTCTGTTGACGTCACATTTAGTATCGGCTCGGCTCGGCTCGCTTGGAACCTCAGCAGAGCAGGTACTAAAAAAGTAGCAGGTACCAGGTACTATCCCTAGTGGAAACGCAAAAAAAACGAGTCTAGTAGTGCTAGAACTGTATAGTGGAAAAGCACCATTAGATTGTGGTCAGTTGCGATTTTCTACTTTGCTTTATTTACAATGAAGACCTGACCTTCTTGAGCTTGTGCCCTGGACCTCTCCAACATGTTCTTGTCAGTGGTTGTATATTTAGGATCCACTACTTCTTAAGTATCTCAGTAATATTTGTTTATATGGTTTTGATTGCATGTCCTTGTCTCTTCAATGATTTGTTTAGTGGCTCAAAAAGCATTTTCCCCATAGACCACCACTGTAAAGCTGCTGACAAGATCAATCATGATTCTTTCTATTATGAATTTTTGATCCGTGGTGGTTTTATATTTGTAAAACTTTCCTCCAGCTGAGAAAAGCCCAGTGACATCATCATGATGTAAAGTCTGTTGGCTGAGCAGGAATTAGTGGGCAGGACCAGGGGGAGGAACACTCCCAGGCTGCGCCAGCACATCAATTCTTATAGGAATGAATGGGTGCCATTTTTGGTCCAGTATCCAGCTCTTACAATACATCCATGCATTTATGCTGCCTTCCAGTTGTACTCAAAAGTCAGAATTTCGGAGTTCTTAGTCAGAATTTTCAACTGGAACGGCCCCTGGAGTCGGATCTCCGAAAGTTGGACGTACCTCACCAGCCCCAACCTCAAAATCTGTGATGGCTTCTCCGTACATCAACAGTGTGAACGTTGTAATAATATCCTGTTTATTAGAAGTTTTGTCTTATTTGTGTTCCATTAAATCAGTCGTACACACAGCACTGTCCAAATACTATCTGTAGATGTGTTGCTGCAGTGTTTGTATGAGACAGCAATACAGTATACTGGTATTACTATCAGTAGCTAACCTGGCTACGACTGGTATTACTATCAGTAGCTAACCTGGCTACGACTGGTATTACTATCAGTAGCTAACCTGGCTACGACTGGTATTACTATCAGTAGCTAACCTGGCTATGACTGGTATTACTATCAGTAGCTAACCTGGCTACGACTGGTATTACTATCAGTAGCTAACCTGGCTACGACTGGTATTACTATCAGTAGCTAACCTGGCTACGACTGGTATTACTATCAGTAGCTAACCTGGCTACGACTGGTTTTCTGACTTTTAAACTGGAATGACTTCTAAGATAAATGGAACACAGCCTTCTTCCTTCTTCTTCTTCTTTGTCTTCTTCTTGACTATAAACCACATTAAAGGTGCATGCTGCCACCTACTGTACTGGAGTATACAATGTCACAGAGAGGGTGAGTGCGGTGTGCAGCTCCTAAAATAGAAAATCAGTCAATGAATAAATGTATGTGTGGGAAACGCTCTGTTATGATTCTAAGATATGTAGATATGTTTGGATTGTTGCTTTAAACACAGCTGCTGTTTATTAAAGATGTTTCCTGTGAGACCTGTAGCTGTCTCTGTGCTGTAAGTTTAGACATCAGCAGTGTTGCGTTTTCTTTGTTTTACAGTTGCTGTGTGTGTGTGTGTGTGTGTGTGTGTGTGTGTGTGTGTGTGTGTGTGTGTGTGTGTGTGTGTGTGTCTCCTCCAGTGTCTTAGGGGGGTTAGTTAATGAGAGCTGCTGTTAATAGCATCTCTAAAGCTCTGCTGTTGTCATTTCTGGAGCCTTTTGTTAAAAGATGTAAAAACCCCTCCCAGCCAGCCGTCGCCATGGACACCAACAGGATACTAGCAAGTGTGTGTGTTTTTAAAGGGTGTGTGTGTGAGGAGGGGGATGCTCAGCCTTAGACTTTTAGATATTTGTGTTACAGCATGATCCATTCTTGATATGTGACCATGATAGCCACAATTTCACATCAGTGAGAGACTGATTGTGTGTTCTGCTGCATTCTTTGACTTTCTCTGTAAGACTATGAATGAAAGAATCCTTTAGGGATGATCAGTGTGATGAATACACTCTTATAGAAACTAGACACTCACTCAGATATCTCACATTCCCTCCTTTCCTCTGTGATTGATCACATATCTCACACTGTGCAGGTGAGAATCATTTATGTCTCACAGCTTTTCTGAAACTGAACCAAACCTCAGACCATGGTCAATTTTTGGGGGCATTACAAACCCTTACATTCATACCCTGAAGACTTATCCTAACTCTAAGCACTACTTCCTTATATATTAGGGTTATATAACCCTAACCCTGACCCAAAAATCAGCCTTTTCCCAGTTTGGGTCGCTGCCCTTGTCCACAGTTGGACAAGCTGTTGTTTTCAGGCAGTTTCAACACTTTGATTGTCAGTGATGTATGTTGTATAATGGAAGGTCATGTTTTACTTGTATCTGTTGTACATCACTGATATAACTCTGTCAGTAAATCTATATTAACCAGTTTCCAATATTAGAAGTTATACATGACTTTGACTGACATACATTTATCAGGGTGTTGAAATACACAATTCATTCAAATGTATTAGAATATCTGTGATCAATATATACAATAATCACCACATTTCAATACATGTGAATGTATTAACAGGAGCGCCCTGTAGAAGCCCCGTGGCACTCTGTCAGGCAGTCATTTCAGAAATTCAGATGCCGAAATAGTCGATCAAATTTATGAAGTAAACCCACTGTTCCTATCCAGAAACCACTGAATTACCACCTCAGATGGTTTGATGTTGTGAGCTTACCATCCACAATATTTCCACACACTGCTTTTCAGATGACATGGGGTCATAATTATCTGCTCAAGATGGATGCTCTGTGTCCTCCATTTTCCAAACAAAACATATCATTTCGGTTTAATTTACAGATGGGTCAAGAGGGGGGCATACTATAACCTACAAAACTTTTAGAGCGCCCACTGCTGGCTGAGATGGCAAACAACAAAATACCAACTAACAGTCTAATGCGCTACAGGTGACATTTTAAAATTCTAATGGGTTCATTATAGTCCAAGTATGATTTTTTTCATGTCATGTTCAAACGAGTGTGAAAAGTGAAAAGTGAAAAGTGACATCACTAATGCAGATGTTGCTGAGTTGGTTCAGAACTTGTGCGTGTCTTTGCTGTGTAAATATAAACACAGCGCTAATTCAATCAGATAACTGCCTCATAGTCAGAGTAGAGCTTCACACCTTTTGTTAAAATCCATGCATATTAATGATGGTGAAGTGACAGATGGAATAAAAAGCAGACATGAGGAAAGCTGCCAGCTGCTGTGACTCCATGTTTGAGGTCCAGCTGCTGCAGTGCTCACCTCCCCTTACAGAAGAAGTGAGGTGAGCTTGCACAATGGAACCTCTGTTAGAGTGTTACGAGTTTGAGTAAACCCCCCCACCCCACAGCTCTTTATTTTTCTTTCTCTGCTCTCTTCCCCCTCTTTCTCTTTGTTTACTCCACCAATGGTTGGACTGAGAAACAGGAAGCGAGGACGCCCCGGGCTTCTGGTGTGGCCTTTTAACTGGAGAGGGTTTCCTTTTTGTCTCAGCATCAGCCATGGCCTTACAGCTGTTATAACGCACACACACACACACGCACACACACACACACACACACACACACACACACACACACACATATGTTTAGCAACAGCTTTGTAAGAGAGAGAGAGAGAGTGTGTGAGAGAGTTTTTGTGGAGGACCTGGCTTCCTTCTTATCCCCACATCAGAGTGCGTCACATGCAGCCTGATGTCAGAAATAGCTCAACAACCCTTACCCCTCCCACCCCCACAACCACCCCCCCTCTCCTGAGACCATTTGTACCAGCCACATGTAGAGTAATCTTACTAGGAGTACATGAGAGTTTGTTTGCTTCCTCTCAGCTCTGTCAGGTGAAGAATCAGCAGCAGTCATAAAGAGTCAGTGCACAACTTAATGTCAATGTTGGATTATTAAGAATGTGTAACTGCTGACTCTGCACTTGTTCTATCACAAGCATGATCCATCATTTCTATCAGTTGTTTCCTGAGAATTTACTCACATGATGTCAATTACTGACATGACTGTAATAATCCATTATTACTCAAGAAAGGATTCATATTTATTACATTGTAACCTGCTGCTTTGATTTGTCCCATTGTCTCCTTGGTGAACACTGTTAATATAACTTATAGGAGGGAAAATGAAAAGTAATTCTAACAAAAGAATTAGTGGTTAATTGAAATCTAAAGTAAAAGAGTTCCACAGTGGTTGTAATGAGGTGCAGCTCTGTTCTGTTATTTGATAGTGGATGGCATATATATATATATATATATATATATATATATATATATATATATAATGTCATTATTGTGACAGACCTACATTGTTGCTTTATTGTTACTCTTGGTCAGAGTGTGTTACTCCAGACTGGAACACATTTTCTTGACCCCGTTCTTGTTCAGATAATGTTGACCCTTTAACACTTCACTGATGAAAGCAGCTTACTAACACTTTGACTTGTGGAATGCAGCTTTATTGTGTTCTGCTGCTGAGAACACAAGAAATGTGAGAAATTCCGGATGTGAACCTGTTATCGCCGCCGCCGCCGTAGGTGACCGGTGACCTACGGGGCCCAGTCCACCCAGCAATGTGTGACCCAGTCCCCCCAGCGCCATGTGACCCAGTCCACCAAGTAATGTGTGACCCAGTCCCCCCAGCGCCGTGTGGCCCAGTCCCCCCAGCGCCGTGTGGCCCAGTCCATCCAGCAATGTGTGACCCAGTCCACCCAGCGCCATGTGACCCAGTCCGCCCAGCACCATGTGGACCAGTATGAGTGATCTGTGATGGCACATGTGTAGCTGTGAATGGCAGCAGCTGCAGCCTCTCTGAGAACAGATCAGCTCCTGCCAGATGTACTCCACTCTGCTGAACACTGTGGATGTATTGACTGAAGCTGACATGACAGAGGCCAACAGCAAGGCATGCTGGGACTGAATACTCACCAGTTTGGTGTACATGATCCTGTAACCTGACACCCTGCCTCACTTCTCACGCATACATGCTAACCAATCATCAGTCACCTCTACAGCCCTGACACTGAAACTCTGGCATTGAATTCATGACAGTGACAGGATTTAAAAAGAGGAAAGTAGTATTGATAAAAGATCAGTCCTAACTATCAACCCCCTACCTCCTACCCCTTACCCCCTCCCTTCAATCCCTTCAATCTCAGGTTCCCCACAAGGGGAACCTGAGATTGAAGCTCCTGAAAACACCAACATTTTCCGGTTTCCCGTTTCAAGAATCTCAACAAGGTGCAGACATACAATAAATGTAGGTTACAATAACATTTTCTACCCCCCCTCCCCCCTAAACACAATATCTCCCCTGCTTTGCTAGAGTGGAATTTT
>NC_070596.1:2816799-2859299 GCF_027409825.1 Scomber japonicus | reverse complement strand
ATGGACTAAAATACCTTTTTATTAAACGTCTTTTATTTATAGCAGGGATGTCAAACTCATTTTTATTCAAGGGCCACATACAGACCAATTTGATCTCATGTGGGCCAGATCATTAAAAAGATGGAGCGAAGGAAGGAAAGACAGACAGAAGGAAGTGGGGAAGAAAGCAAGGAAGGGTGGACGGACAGAAGGAAGGGTGGACGGACAGACGGAAGGAAGGACAGACAAAAGAATGGAAGACAGATGGAAGGCAGGACAGAAGGAAGAAAGGGAGGAAGGATAGAAGGAAGAAAGTAAGAAAGGGACAAAGAAAGGAAGGATAGAAGGAAGAAAGGGAGGAACTTGGAAGGAAGAAAGGAAAAAAGGAAGGTAGGAAGGGCAGATGGGAGGAAGGAAAAGAACACAGGAAGGAAAGTAGAGCCCTCGGCGGGCCGGTTTTGGCCCGCGGGCCACATGTATGACACCCCTGATTTTCAGCAATATGGTGGTGTGTAATGTAAAGCACTGTGTAGTAAATAGAAAGTTTAACAGATCTGGTTACTCTTCTAACACTGAGTCTCCTCACTGATGCTGTTACGTCGCCAAGCAACAAAGCTCCTCACTGTTAGCAGGAGCCTCACTCGTCGCCCCTTTTGACGCTCGAGCTGGAGTCGAACAGTAATTCGACACAATTGCAAAACCAAAAAGAAAAAAAAAGCGTGCACAGTGTGAGGCCGAGCCGTTTTTTGCTTCCATCAACAAGCCTCAGTATGGCAGCGCAGGATTCAGCTCTGGGAGAGTTTGGAGTGCAGTAAAAGAATAATGAAGTGAGTGGTGGGAGGTTTTTCCAAACAATGGAGAGATGTCTGAGCCAGTGGACATCTGATCGTTCCTCTCTGTCTGTCACTGATAGAGCCGTGAAGGGCGGGCGGGCGGGGGGCAGGGAGTTGGGGGGTGGGGGGCGCTCTAAATGGGTATCTGAGAATCCATCAGCATCAGCCGGGCTCAAAAGATGCTTACCTCTGCAATGTAAACTAATCTGTATATATGGCACACAGTGTACCAACGGAGCGTGCTATTGAGGTATTATTAACAAATGTGAGGAGGCTAGCAGGTCATGCTAACAGACTATACAACCTCTCAGTACACTGCATGTATGACCTCATATCCAAACCTCCAAAAACACAGCAGAGCAGCAACTCTGCACTGTAACAACCAAAATAAATTAAATAATGAATAAACTGGTTTATGACTAATTTTATTTCCATCAAGTGGTCAATTAATTGATTTAAGAGTTTTAGCACAACATACTGACACTACATACTTCATATCACTGCTTTTTATGGAAGTGAGCAAATACATAATACATATAACCTTTCAACATAGTTATCATTCCTTCTAGAAATGAAATGACATACATTTGTCTGACCACTAACTTCCATACAATCATATTATCCTCACCCACACAATTATATATACACACTTTATACATGAACCCCTTAACCCTGAATTATAGAGAATCACATTACTCACATATGGCTCAGTGATAAATAAGGGTCAGTAAGATGAGCAATTCATAAATCAGTTAAACTAGATTTAAAAGCAGCATCAGGTTTGTTAAAATGTACATTTAGTATTTTTGTTGCGTTTATATCATTTGAAATGACATTTATACCATTTTTTCCCCCAAAAGTAAGACTGAATGCTCCTGAAAATGTCAAATGGTGTAACCATAAAAGAATGATAAATATTAAATATTTTTATCAGCTACAGTGTATTTAAGTGGACTTATACTAATAATGACTTCATTTAAAACATGTAACTGTTTCCTGATCTCCATGATTCTCCAGATGAAATGTAATATTTAGAACAATAGTATTCCATTATCTTTATTTAATATAAAAGTTATAATGTAAGATCATGCCAAACCAGTTGATTGAGAATTGAGAATTTAGTGTTTTTAAGCAAGTTGAATTATTTGGTACAAAGTTTTTATGGTTACACCACTTAGACATTTTTGCCATAATCCTCTAATATATTCTCTCAAAATGGATTAAAAGCAGAAATACTATAGTAACAAGTTTCAGGCTAACCGGCTCAGAGTAAATGAACAGCTCCAACTAAACAGGTGATATTAGCGGTGCAATGTGTAAAATGCTGCGGTGCTGCACGTTTTATCAGCTGATGTTACAAAACATCAATTTTAAGTCACTCAGATGTTTCTCATTCAACACACCTGAAGAGAGAGACTGAGTGAGGCATTCAACAAAAACATGATGCTACTGACGCTGAATATCACTACTGTATAATACTATATAATTACTATAAAATATAGCTCAGAGAATAAGTTTACTATATAAAATAGACTCACTGGTTTAACCTGTGCAATCTAATTTAATCCAATACAGCAGCTCTGCTATTAATTCTACATTTATGAAGTTTATACATTTTTTGACAAGAAAGTGTAAATTCTGCTTTATGTTCATTATTGAGTGATTGTGGTGTATTAGGCTGAATTATATTGAAAGGTGTTCCTAATATTTTGTCCACTCTATTAACATACATGAGGAGGTACACCACCACCACTTAGTACAACCTCAGTAATAAACAAAGTAGAATTATCACTTTTTTGACAATGTCAACAAAAACTGAAAATGTATAAACTTAAAAAAAGCAGAATTTATAGCAGAGCTGTTTATTGGATTGAATTATATTGCACATGTGTTCCTAAAGAAGTTGCAGGTGACTGTAGTTCAGAGAATAAAACTACTAAAGTATTTACTAAATAACTAATTACTATAATATAGTTCAGAGAATACCTTAAATTGAAGGAAAGTGACAAATCTGCGGTAAGAATAAAACAAGGTGCGACCTATAGTCCCCCCCAACAAAGTAAAATCCCCCCCTATATGAAGCATTTAAGGAGATGACCACCACCATCATCATCATCATCATCATCATCATCTAATAAAAACTAATATTCTGACCTTTAAGCCAGGATTAAAGTAAGTTACCTCTAGCTCCTTGAGTTGCCCTGCCTGTTTTTCAGCATGTGGCTCTCAGCACTGTTACACAACCTAACACAGGCTGAATGGATGTAGTGATGTGTGTTTTTCCGTGATGTGGTCTGGAATTAAGAGGGAAGCCTCACCAACACACAGGAGCTTTTATTTGTTTTTTTGGGTTTTTTTTTTTTTGATTAGCTGTGTTGCGTCAGTGCCGATCATTTAGCAGGGATGAATAATTTATTAATATGCAGCAGGCAGAACATGCCAGTGTTTCCTGGAAATGAAGTGTGTGAGGATCCTGTTACTGCACAGATTTATAGTAATGGATTTGACTGATGAAAGTTGGCTTGAAACTGACTTTGGTACCGTACAAAACATTTGAAAGTTAAACAGCAGGTCTTAAGAGGTACCTCACTCCCTCTCTTAGGTTCAAGTTAAAATGTGCTCTCTTCAGCAGCAGTGCTCTTGGTGGAGAGGCACAGTACAATGTGCAGTAGCGTGCTGAGGTCTCGATGCTTTGTCATTGTTGTGCAAAGCCGGCCTTTGTGTTGCTTCAGCCATGTAGATAATGTTGACTAACTCATCCTGTGTCGTCTGCACTGTTCTGCACTGTGCTGTGTGCTCTGCAGCGCTGCCTCTCACACTCTTGAGGTTGAGCTGTGTGCTACTACCCGCTGCTGCTGCTGCTGCTGCTGCTGGAGGTGACATTTACAGCCTGTTAAGTAGAAGAAGAACTGCAGGACAAACTGTTCTAATACACACTCTGATGTAACTTTTCCTTCCTACTTTCAGTGGCATTATTGAAAGAGTTTCAGTCGCCATGGCAATGCTCTTTCTCTGTTATTTTGTGGCCACCTACTTCCAAAAAAAGGTCATTATTATAACATGCTAGTGTTTTCAGATGTGCTTACTGATGAGAGTGATGTTGGAGGAAAAGTTTTACAACCTCTCCTGATCCCCAACATGAATACAATGCTGTAAATAAAATGCTCATGTCAACCAACTTCAGGGATCTACAATTAATTAAAATTCTATCAAAATCACAATATGTGTGTACAAATGCCATTTGAACTTATTATAGAGGCCAACACATCATATTCTACAGACTTCATAAAACATCTTTGATTGGTACACATCCCCACAATAATCACACTATCATCATTTGAATATGTTTTTCAATGAGAATGAGAATAATGATGTAAATTTGATCTTTCCCTCTAGTATCATAAATCATATCACAGTTGCAATATCAATCAAAACAATCATAATTAGGCCTTTCACAATAATTATCGACTTATCATACAATAACACAATATATAATATAATTATGTACATAATCAACATCATCATGTCTATTATGTTATTATATTATTATATCAGTGGTATAAAATCTTCAAATGACAATATCGTTTATCGCAATTATTTCTGAGACAATATATCGTCCAACTGAAGTAGTTATCAGGACAGGTCTAATAGCAGTAAGATATTTTTTCACAATGGTTCAGCACTCACCAACATCTCAGAATGAGAAGCAAAGCAAATGACTTTCACCTGAACATCTGGATGTTTTTTATGTGTGCCAGCTGCTCTGGTTCCTTCACTGCTTCTACTGCACAACAACACAAATCACTTCTTATATGATGATTGGAAAAAGATTTAGCATCAGTGTGTGAAAATCCTTTTAATGTAATCTACAGAGCTCCAGCAGCTGTAACAATAGTTCTTCTTTTGGCACTTTTTGTTGCAATACATTTTCCAGCTCACTAGTTTAAATTGAGGACTGTGATGAGTAAAAGCATTTGGCATCTCTGTTCCTGCTCCACTTATGTTTGTCAGTGGATAAGCTTTGTTAAAGCTTCAGATAGTTTGCTTTATAGAATGTGTGCTGATCATGAACATGATGCAGAGAAACCAGTGTGTCCACATTCCTCATCTTCAACATCACTAGAGTCATAAAGATAAACCAGTCAAAGCAAACATGTGTAATAAGTGGTACGGCATTCTTTCACCTGTATGTAAATGCAGCGTAATGATACTGATGATGATGTGAGGAAGAGTGGCAGTCATGAAGAGACAGAGGCAGGCTGGAGTTGGCATCAGTTCTGACCTCCTTCTGCAGATGAAGCACACAGCTGCTCCCTGGTTGGTAGTGTCCCTAATTCCACAGAGGCTGATTTCACTGTTGTGTAATGACATCATCAGCGTGACCTGACATGACATCACTGTGGGTTAATAACATACCGTCCTGACTCCTGACGACCAGATGTGTCAGTCCCTTTTTGCCAGATTTGGTGATCATAGTCGACCTTGTGCTGGAGCGTAACTTGTTCATTAATTAATTACATTTAATTACATTTAATCACACATGTTGAACCCAGACTGAGTAGCAAACCTCACTACTTTTTTGGTACTGACCAAAAAAGGTATGTTACATCAACTACTGACATTTTTAACGACTTCCTGATTTCAGATTTCAGGTTGATAGTTTTTGACTCAGCTGCTTGTCTGAAGGAAACTTTTTTTGAGAACTTTTTTTGGGAATTTTATTTTAAGGGAAACTTTTGTATTTCAACTTGGACCCTATTTTGCCTTTTTTGTGTGTGGCAGAAACAGGCTTGCACCCATAGCACCCATAGCACCCTCCATCCACTAAGTGCATTTTTGCTAGTGACAGGCTCACATTATTATCATTAGTGTCTGACAACATTATAAAGAAAACCATACAGAGAAATAGAATTGGTTGTGTTTTTTTATGTTTGTAATTAATTAATTAATTTTGAACCTTTAGCTTAAATCAGTCAGTTATTGTGTCTAACCAAGTGTCGCTAAACCTGCTTCGACCCTGAGTCCTCATATCGGGACATTACATTTTGGGTTTGCTGGACCTTATACTTCATCCTGCTGAACTCTGACCCCTTGTCCTCTTTAGTTAACACTTATTTGTGCCACCTAGTGGTAGCAAACGCACAACACAGTATAAAAACGGGATGGCAGGCATCTCGGCCAAATCAATCAACAGCTGATCCCCAGATAAAAACCTGTTCACATTTTATGGTTGAAACTACAGATCAATCAATATGAGCAGTATTATTCATTATTTATTGATGTGTAGGTTTTACATTCTTCACACTTCGTACCTGTCCACACATTAATTATTTAAATGATTTATTTGTTATAGATCTATTTCAATGTATCTTATGTGTTTTTGACAGAGCCTTGCTTGTAATTTAGTTCTCTTTGCATCTTGGATGCTATAATGAATGACAATAAAGTTGAGTCTTGAGTTTGTAGTTTGATATGCTGTACACATTTAACTCATTTTAGCAACAGCAACAAGCTAGGACAGTGCTAATCAGGAGGAACTTGTTTGAGGACATTGGGAAATAGTTTTATACACTGGTCAATTCATTGTTATACAGTAGAATAAACCTACAGCCCCAATACGAGGACATTATTTTGTTCAAAAACTACTTCCTGTTCAAAGACCATGCTTAGTTTTTGTACTTATCAGGTCCTACTAATCCCCAATATCTAGGAGAAATAAAACAAGCATAGTAAAAAGCTCAAATCTCAGGAGGTTAAGGAGAAATCTTGTTCTGAGATCTTGTAAGAGCTGAGTTATTTAAAGGATTTAAGATAACACTCTGCTTCTCTTTCTGTACTCCATCAACAACAAACTACTCCTCCAACTCTCAATGTTTCAACCGTTGTCTTCCTGCAACATCTCAACTCTCCAATTTGAATGTTGTTTGTTGAGATGAATATTTTAACAGCTTAAGAAAACATGATTGTATTGGAGTAGTTATGTAGTGTTAGTGTCTGTATAAAAAGTCTTTTTATAGCAGGGTTTAAGCTTGGGCTTTGACTTTTGTTTGTTAGGATGTTCTTCAGTTTACATTGGGATAACAGATTATGCTTCTAAAAATATTTCCAGAGCAGTAATTCATCTCCACACAGCTGTAAGTCAGACATCAACAGTTTATTCTGCCTCCTGCTTTGATTTGTTCATGTTTCCTCATCGTCTGACGTCTTGAATCAGTTCCAGTGTTCCCAACAGAATCAGAGAGGGTGTTAAATGTTAGGATTTTATCATTTAATTATTAACAATGCTGCAGTAAAAGGAAAAAAAAACAACCTTTGTGGCCATTGTAGATACGGATCTGCATTTACGAGGTGAACTTGAATGCACCTTGATGTCTCACAGGCTTTGCCATACATACCGATGTAGATTTGAGAGTTTACAAGGCGCACCTGAACGCACCATGAAGTGCCAAGTTTCTACAGTCCGTACAAAGCGAGGTAGGCTCCCAATCCTTTTTTTAACTGTTTACATTTTTAAGTGGAGAGATAAAGCCAGTGCACCGCCACTGTAGATGGCCTGATGTAACTGGAGGTTAAACAAGCTCAGAGGAGGATGTGTGTGTGCAGCGGGAGGGGGGAGTCAGTACAGGTGTGTCTGCGTCTGTTTGGGTGTGTGTCATGGAGAGAATGAGAGCGGTGGGCACTGCTCCAAAATAGAAAATCAACAGTTAGTTGTGGTGGGCCGCCACAAAGAAAAAAGAATATATAGGAAAGTACATTTCTTCACTTTATCCTTGTTTTCCTTTTCAACACCATTACATCCTGCAGTCCTTTCTCACATCTGTCTTTTCTTTCCTAATTACTTCACTCAACTTCACTGAAGAACAGCAGCAGATAAACAGTTGAAAGCAAAGAGCTGGAGGGTTTCCCATATATTTATTTATTTTTTGTAGTGGCCCACCACAATGATAATGTGGGACGCCACCAAATGTCAGTTAGTGTCATAAATGATCTTCTGAAGTCGGATTCATTCTTCTGTGCAGTGAACGCAGCTCCAGTCTGCTGGCTAGCTTCAACACGGAGGGTTGGTTTGTTTTTAACACCAGCATAGCCAGAACTTTGGTGGTGAGATCCTTGTGAGCCAGATCTGGTCCAACAGATCCAGAGCTGCTCCACTGACAGCGCTGCCAAACCCTGAAGGCAGATGTCTGGATTCATGTCAGAAAATTGATTGAAAATTGACCGATTCAGCATCGGAAAATCCGGCACCGCTCCGAGGTTCACGCCACACTCCAGTTGATTTCCTGCCCAATGCAGTCTACTCACTTTTTAACGATGAGGCTGGACTCCTGAGTTGGAGTTTGAGGGTTGTTTTTTTGGCGGCGGACAACATTGACCTGCAATATAAACGTCAAGGTCTGACTCACATGTCGCCACTTCCTGTATCTGTTGTTTCAAATTAAAAGCCCTCCAGTTTTCAGTTTTGGCTCGACTGAAGACTATTGTCCTCAGAAACAACTGGACGTAGTTTCTCTCTTCTGAGCAAACATTTAGTTCCAGAACTTGTTAACCATCATTATTAAACATGTTAAATCCAGCAGAGGTCAGAAGTCAGAGGTCTATTAACCTCCTTCAGATGATCTCAGGCCCATGTTGCACGCCACTAGATTTTTCTCTTGGCTTTTCCATGTGTGCTCTGGAGCCCATTAACAGAGACTCTGCGTCATTACTCAGAGCTGGATGATATCACCGGCTGACTGCTAGAGACACTCTGCTCTTCAGATTCCTTTGGGGTTTAGTATGAAGAACAATGAGCGAGACAGTAAGTATTTGAAATTAAAGGATGGGGAGGGGAGGGTGTGTGACTCATGGACAGACTCTCTGTTATGAAAAGGCTTCTTTTTGTAATTTCCTGCTTCATCTTGTGTGCTTACAAAGACCGGTTCTGTTTTTGGACTAATCCCAACACAGCTGCTGCCAAGAATTCCATTTTTTTTAACCCGTATTGATCGGTGTTAGATAGCAGGGTTGAGCTAGTTATGATTGTCATTTTAATGTCTCTATGAAAGGGAGTGGTGGGATGGTGACTAATGCACAAACCATATATAATGTGTAACACAGTCTCCATAATCACTTCCTGTGTTTCCTGTCTGGACTTACATCTGAGGTCTCCCGCTAAGACATGTTGACAAAACTGTCCCTGAAAATATGCCCCCACCCCCCCATATTTTTATTTGGTGCATACCTTCAGCTTAATGCTTTGTCAAAGGAACATCTGCTTTGAGTTTGTACTTGTGTAGTTGTGAAGCAGAGCTGTGGCCCACAGCAACATTACCTCTTCAAAGTGACTCAACCCATACACCTGATGTGTCTTCCTAACTGTACACACATATATTTATATATTTGTGGCTGTTTTTTAAAATCTATTTATTGTACAGTGACAGTTTAGAGGTGGCAATGGGGGACAGAGAGGGTAACATCTGCTGGAATCAAACAGCAGATGTTGATGTTTGCAATTTGGCATGAGTCTTAACCCCCATGTATTTATTATTAACCATAAAATCAACATGTAAGGCCTTTTTAAAACAAATATATATGGTAAGGTACACTAGAGACAACCGTAGCCTTATGATGGTGAAGTGATAAAAAAATATACAATATACATACATTCCTTACACTATATACAAGTGTTCCTGGTTTGGAGAAAAAAAACAAAAAACATACCCATACCCATACACATACACATACACATACAATACTTGATAAAATGTGGATATAATATAATAAAATAATATAATGATATAATAATATAGCCCAGACTGGGACCAGCAGCACAAGTATAACCACCAGTATAACCACCAGTATAACCACCAGTATGACCACTAGTCTAACCACCAGTATAACCACCAGTACCAGTATAACCACCAG
This sequence comes from Scomber japonicus, assembly GCF_027409825.1. Taxonomy (NCBI): domain Eukaryota; kingdom Metazoa; phylum Chordata; class Actinopteri; order Scombriformes; family Scombridae; genus Scomber; species Scomber japonicus. The sequence goes on along the minus strand of NC_070596.1, from coordinate 2,849,583 downwards.
TATGACCACCAGTATGACCACTAGTCTAACCACCAGTATAACCACCAGTACCAGTATGACCACCAGTATGACCAAGCCCTGCACCACATCCACACTTGGTTTTTCATGGTATGCTTAATGAGAAAACAAAGAAAACAGTCTTTACAGTGCACCTGTATCAGAGTTCATGATTTCTTTGATTATTATATATGAATGTTTTTGTTTTTGCAGTTAATTGTTGTTAGTTAAATTAGAGCTGTGTGTGGATCAGATCAGCCTGCCTCTCTCAGTCTCTCTCTGTCTCTCTCTGTCTCTCTCTGTCTCTCTCAGTCTCTCTCTGTCTCTCTCTGTCTCCACGGTCACATCCCAGCAGTGTTGCTGAGTCATGGAGGGGTCACAGTCAGGGTGTTCATGTTGACAGATGGCTCAGGTGAAGAGATGCTGAACCCCCCCCTCACACACACACACACACTCGTTGTTAATTTATAACACCTATTTCTATGCTGATTGTAACAGAGCCTGTGTGATGATACATGTTCACTCACATTAGTTTCATGTTTCCTCTCTTCATCTCTTCATCCATCATAGACCTCGCTCCACTTTCTAAACAAGCTCCATCATCTCAAAGTGAAACTGGCTGATTTATTCTGCTCTGTAAATCATTCATCACATTATTTGGGGAAAAAGGAAAACAAACAGTAAAAATGATCATTAGTCCCAGCTGTTCCAGTACTTGTACTTTCTTTAAAGAGCAGATAGATATTTTGACCTTGTTCATGATTTTAAAACTGTTAATTGACCGTGTAATTGCAGTCTGTTCTACTTTGTAGATTTAAGATGATGGCCTTGAAGCATCACTTCCTGTAGAGGTCATACTAAAAGCTTATGATGCCTAAATGATGGGATTATACCCTTTTAATAGTAGAGCCATGGTGTACTTCCTGGACTCCACCACCTGTATAGTATACACTACAAATAAAACAGCTTATCTCATCTCATTGAATTTATAATCGGAACATAAATCCTTCTTAAATGATATCTTCATCCATCCTGTGCTTTGACACATTTAATATCAAGATTTCTACACTGGATTTCTACTTTGACCCAGGTTTAAGACCATTTTTACCTAGTTTATACTCACTCTATAGACTGGGCTTATAAGCCTGCCATTGACTGGATCTCCTCCCTTTCTGCTGTCCACCTATAGGGCTGGGTCATATGGACAAAATCTATATCACAATTGTAAGAGATGTTTAATTGTGCAGGCCATGTGTCAGTAGAGAGAGTAGACAGGAGGCCAGGATGTGTTGTGTTCATGGTTTATTTACTTGATGAGGGAGAAGTGAATGAATGATCAGCAAATGATATGTTCTGATATGTTTCTCTCCTCCAGGAATAGACTTAAACCACACAGATAATGCCATGATCCAACACATTTAAAGCATACACAATTGAGTGTACTGGTGTACAGATAAAGACAGGGCTTAGACACCACTCATCCAACAGGGTTCACAATATCCAACCTCTGACTACACTTACCTCTAGTCCATTCAGAGAAACAGGCAAGCACATATCTGACCTCGGCTGCTATAGCAACACTATCAGAATACCTCCTGTTTTCCCCAAAAGCAGCAGACCTACTGTCTACTACTATCTAAAAGGAGACAGTGTCTAAAACCAAGATTTGGTGTGGCCTCGTGATGGCCGCAAACCCTAGTTTGACCCAGAACATGCCAAGATGGAAATTTACCTAACAACAACATTTTTGACCACTTACCTCGATGTCGATATTGGATCAGTGCTTTCACAAAATATTTACGCAATGAGATTTTTTGAAAATCATCAGTAATGTGGGAAAATCATTTTATTGTAATTTAGCCTTTAAAGCAGGAAAAGACGACTCTTATGCCATATCACCATATTAGCATATCTAGTCTCATATCACAATATCAATATTATATATTATATTATTATATATATCACCCAGCACTATGGCAAAGTAGTAGTCAATTTGTATTAATGGCAAATTAAAAAGAAAACAAACCTTACTATATTACTAAAACCAGAAAGCATTGGGGTCTGATATAAGCCTTTATCCATGTTTGAAGTAAAGGCCTGCAGCTTGTGAGGCTGAGCTAAATAAAGCAGTTTATAGTAGTAATGTTAGTTTAGCAGGTGCATGTGAATGAGCCCAGCAGACTACAGGGCAGCTCACTGATAGAATGACTGTCACGTACAGTGAGAGCTGTGAATTGGAAGGAGATTGATCGGCCTCCATCCCCTGAGAGATAAATGTTGCTGTGTCACTGCAGCTGATGCTCTGTGTGAGAGTGAGAGTGAGAGTGAGAGTGAGAGTGAGAGTGAGATTTTTTAAATGTGCACATTTATTACTCTGCTCATTGTACTGTCAGGGAGAACACTGGTCACTATGAATGTCTGTCAGTGTTACATCAATAAATATCACAATCTCTCCTCATCTCTCATCCTCGTTCATACTCAACATGAGTAGAGCTGGGCAAGGAATCCATATATTATATCAATATTGTGATATTTTGTAATATAGTGATATAGAATAAGTCATTCCTGCTTTTAAAGGCTGCATTACAGTAACAATGTACTTTCTGAACTCAAACACACACACACAGACACACACACACACACACACACACACACTCCCTGAGGATGTGACTACTGATCGATGGACATGGAGCACACAGCAGGCCACAGCTCAATCACCACACTTGATTTCCACTGCTGTAAAATAAGAGTCGCACCATGTATGAGGATCCATAAAGCCTAGGTCATCCATATCCTGATATGAAAATGTCAGTGTAAAAGCACATATTTCCAAATAACTGTAAAGATATTCACTCCAAACAGGGCATCTACACAATATCATTTTAAGAGTTGTTTGAAGTTTTATTAAAAAAGAGAAACAATGAGACTGACACATTTATGTAAGCTATAGCTTTATGACAGCATTATTCTGAAAATCCAGCAAGTAGTAGATGGTCCACAGCATCTTATTTTGAAATCCTCTGCTCAGACTGACATTATATTCGATATGTATGTACGGTAATCATTCATTCATAAAACATAACAGGACTTTGTTTGAGCTTTCAACAGGCAACATTAAGCCACAATGATGAATTCATTAAAACAACACAACAGAGAATTGATGTTCCTTGAAATCACTGTACAACCCAGGCTGGTTATTGACCCTCAATATTTTTGTTTATACCATTTGAAATGTGTGTGTGTCACAGAGTGTCAACCTAATGAAAGCTGGTATCGAACGTCTGGTCTGATTCACCACCTTGCTCACATAGTTCCTGATGTTAATCATCATTTTGCCGATTTTAGACTTTTTTTTTTCAAGGAAAACAGTCTTCACTTGCTCATTAGAGATACTTTTTATCTCTATATATGGACCTATTATATGATACATGGACATGACACACTTCACATTAGCAGCTGAGAGGCTATTCATGTCACATTAGGGAGACTGTAGAAGAATTAAAGGGAAATAACTATAATGACCCACCCCCCTTACATTATTATGTTATTATACTATCATTATATCAGTGGTATAAAATGATCTTCAAATGACAATAATATCGTTTATCATGATTATTTCTGAGAATGTATTGTCCAACTAAACAGTCATGGTGACAGGTCTAGTGATATTTGCTGAAGACATGAATGATAGTCTGAGGTAGAATCTTCATGTTAAACCTTTTTATAAGAGCAGCAACATTCTCTAAGCTGCTGTAAGTCACACAGCCGTCACAGCTTGTAATAAACAGTACAGAACACATGTAACACTGTGCCATCAACATGATGCTAACCACTCACTCTTTGTTCAGCTCTTGTAAAAGATGTCAAAGCTGTTCTAAAGCTTATTTCTGTCTGTCTGACACTCTTTTATTGGCGGGAGGAGGAGGAGGAGGAGGAGGAAGAGGAAGACTGTGAAAGAACTCATTGAGGGCGTGGGATTGGTTAGCAGACGTCCTGTGTTCATCCTGAGCTATAAATGAAGGAAAGACAGTATGGCTGTCCACTCACAGAGAACTGGCACAGAGGCCACTAACGTCACAACATTGTGTGAGCACAGTCGGGGGGCTTCCTGTGTTTTAAGTTCTGTAGTAACACAAGGACACACACACCGCCTCTCTCAAGGAGTGTGTCTGCTTTAAGCTTTTTATTTAAAGTAGTCAGGATATCAGATGGGAAGACAGCCAAGTCACAGCTCCATGTGTTCTTCCTTTTCAACAATATACAGAGCCTTTCTTCTCTCTAGTCAAATATGTGACAATGACTCTCTATTTTTCCTTCATTATGTGCAGAGAAACCAATACAGTGAACCAGCAGTAATCAACATGAATGAACTGAAGTGTTCATCTATAAAAGTCTTAACTTTTCTTTGGAAACACTTCAATTAAACAATCATTTGTTTCTCCAGTTTATAGTCTCAGTAATTATTTCATTTCTTCAGGCGTCTGAATGTAATTTTAGAATCATTTTTCCATTAAGACAGAAAGATAAGTGTGTTTTGGTGTGGTTGATGTCATACTTCCTTCTTCCACCACAGCCGCACCTAACCCTCATCTGCTTTAACCACATAAAGCTGGATTTTGACGATTCAACGATTAAATGTCTGTTCAGAGTTTAGGTGACAGCACCAGTGTTTTCTCTACACTTCAGGATTCTGATATAAACACGATTTTCATTCTTGTGCTTCTCAGGAGCCGTTTGAGGATGGCTTCGCCAACGGTGATGAGCTGACCCCGGCTGAAGAGGCCGCTGCCAAGGAAGCAGCTGAGTCTAAAGGAGTGGTGAAGTTTGGCTGGATTAAAGGAGTGCTGGTCAGTCCCTTTCTACACCATGATGTCTTCATCCACATCTTCTAAAGCAATCATTACTTCTTTACTTGTGGTTACTTTCTTGTAATTATTTTCTTCAAATCACAGTCAGTCAAAAACAATGCAAATCAGCATTTATATAGGTCAGTGATAAATATGGGTCAGCAAGATGAGCAATTCATAAATCAGTTAAACTAGTTTTAAAAGCAGCATCAGGTTTGTTAAAATGTACATTTAGTATTTTTGTTGCTTTTATATCATTTGAAATGACATTTGCACCATTTTTTACCAAAAGTAAGGCTGAATGCTCCTGAAAATGTCAAATGGTGTAACCACAAAAGAATGATAAATATTCAATATGTTATCCATCTTAATATTTAGAACAATAGTATTCCATTAGCTTTATTTAATATAAAAGTTATAATGTAAGATCATGCCAAACTAGTTGATATGGTGTTTTATTGACTTTTTACTGTTTTTAAGCAAGTTGAATTATTTTTATGGTTACACCACTTAGACATTTTTGCCATAATATATTCTCTCAAAATAGATTAAAAGCAGAAATTTGATGCTGGGTCCACAAAAAAAGAATGTGTGGAGTTATTAATGTTTATTTTCACATTTTAACCCTTTAAATTTGACTAAACCACATGGACACAATAAACCTCATTGATCTAAACAGGAGACAGCTCACATTATAACTCATTAGTAATATGCTTATTATTAGAAAAGTCATTTGCTGTTCTAAAACCTGATTCTAAAAACATATTTTCTTATTAGTCACAAAATCTGATCTTAACTACACAGACTGCAAAACTCAAACTAAATACAAACAAATGAGAAGATCTGCAGCTGTAATAGTTAAACAGCTTCACTGCTCTGTTGGATTCCACATTCCACATTTCAAGCTTTACTATGTGTAGGACCAACGTGTGTGTTGTTCTCAACTTAATGCATCTAAGTGACCTGCTTTCTCCACAAAACTGATTTGTTAAAGTTCCTCCACCCACAAATCTATTTCTAGTTCTTTCAGCTGCATGTTTGAGCTTCTCTGTGCAGAATGATGTATGTACACATCCATCTGCTGAAAGAGCAAAGTTTCTCTGCTCATTAAAAATATCAATCAATCACTCAAACTTTATGTATGTATTTATACAGGTTCATGTAGTTCAAAGTGCTTTACAGTTAGTTGATTGAGAAGCTGATAATAAGGCCGAATAAGTGACAACATAAAGAAAGGGAATAAAAAAATAAAGAAATAATTAAAAGACAAACATTTAGAAAATAAGTGATACAAATCTTTTAGAAAATTTAAATGAAATAAGTAAAAAGATGAGTAAATAAATAAAATAATTCAATAAGTAAGATAAGAGAGCACACACACTGAGAAAGGACTTTATCTATATTAGTATTGTAATATATGTGTAAGTGGCTTTTTATAAGCAGAGAATTGAGGGATGAGGAATGCACAGCACAGAGCAGCTGGATGAAGGGACAGATCATTATACACAGAGTTAATCAAGAATCCTTCTATTTAAAATGACTCCACTCTCTCCTGCTGTGAAGAAGAGCTCCACTCTTTCTTTCTTTCTTTCTTTCTTTCTTTCTTTCTTTCTTTCTTTCTAAGTTTGGTAGAAGAAGAGAAATGTGCTGTGTGTAACTCTACACTTCATATAAGTGTGTTAACTGATGACTGCTCAGCCTGGAGTAACCTGCTCACTTAGGTGAATGTAAACACAGTGAAGAGGTGGATCACAGGTGTGAGGTGTGCCACTCTGAGCTCGCACTCTGCTCAACATTTTGGAGTGTGAGTGTGAATTACTGCTGGCTCAGACCGAGGCTGAGGGAGGAGAAATCACTCACGGCAACGCGTTTGAATTTATTGAAAGTACCTGAGCAGAGGATGACGTCATCACACCCTGTCTGGATATCTTCTGTCTGCTTTTATTTTGACAAGAGGAGTCCTCACTTCCTCTCTAATATAAACCTTCATGTCAGTTAGCTGGCTTGTAATAGCTGTGATGGAGTGATGCAGGAGAGGATGAGTAGAGTAGAGGGGTTAGCTGAAGACCTGCACCCCTTTTAAAAACAAATACATAAATAGAAGATAATAATGTGGAATAAAAGTATCCACAATGTTTAACTCAGAAGTTTTCAGTTCAGTTCCATTTATTAAAAAAAATTTTAAAAATCAGCTTTTTGAATTATGACAGAAATATAATCTTATGAGATGAAAGTGAGTAGAATGAAGTTGTAAATTTGAGTGATAAGTTATTAGATTTTATTGTATAAAATAATAATTATAAGAATAAATTGATTTCAATGGAAAAAGTAAGATATCAATATTATAAGTGTAAGAAGGAAAATGATTGATTAAAGGGTCATTCTCAAATATTAGAACTATTTTGTAACTTGTTGCCTTAAAGTTACTTAACCATTACATACTGTTTTTACTAAAAAGAAAACATGTTTTCATGCAGCTGATCCACATTTTAGAATATTTGACTAATATTTATATTAAAAAACAACTCAAAAATACAGTTTATTCCCAATTAATATCATTCACTGAGGCTGTTCTCCAGTATTATGGAACGTTGGATCATTATCGTGTGATTGTAAATATTTTTTCTCCGTCAACAAAAAGTGTGAAAACTAAAGATGACCCTCTCTGCTCTCTAGAAGCTTCATTAAAGTGGAATCACCTATTTATTAATGACTGATGGGGTGTGAAGAATGATTTGAAGTTCTGAAATGATGAATAGAGACAAACTATAAGGGGAAATGCAGGAATATGAACAGTATGTAAAGGGTTAATCCCATATTGTTCTCATGAGAATACAGCAACCTGTGTCAAACATACAGCCTGTTGCTTCATTGACCAATCAAATAGGTGCATGTGCATATTTGCTTCTTCCATGAGAAATGAGTATGAGACATAAAGCAGCATGCAGCAGCTGCTTTGTTTATTCAGAGTGACTTCACCTTCACCTCACAGGACATTTGGGTGGCGGTTCTTTCATTTCAGGAAGTTTCATATAGTTGTCCTGAACCACATGTTGCTTTAATTAGTGTCTCAACACCTCTAAGCACCATGTTGACATCTTGTTACTCTTCCTTTTTTTTATTATTGATATTATTATACTGTTAAACCCTGCAGTAACTTGATGTACACACAGTAACAGTCCATCCTCTGCAGGTGCGCTGTATGTTGAACATCTGGGGAGTGATGCTCTTCATCCGTATGTCATGGATCGTGGGTCAGGCTGGAATAGGTGAGTAATGATCACAAATGAAGAGATGAGAATGATAAAAACGTGTGTGTGTGTGTGTGTGTGTGTGTGTGTGTGTGTGTGTGTGTGTGTGTGTGTGTGTGTGTGTGTGTGTGTGTGTGTGTGTGTGTGTGTGTGTGTGTGTGTGTGTGTGTGTGTGTGTGTGTGTGTGTGTGTGATGAACAAAGATGTGATGTAAGACTCTGTTCCTTTTTAAATGTGTTGAATAATTGTCTTTTCGGCATTGCAAAGTCACGCTGTAGAACAAAGACACAGCCAATCAGACGTCAGATCTGACTGTTAAAAACAACAACTGTGTGCTCAGAGCTCACAGAAACATACCGCTTTACCACAAATTGTGTAAACGGCCACATTTCAAAGACATACAGCTGCTCTTTAAAAACAAGAAGTTTGACTCTTCCTGTTTTGATGCTTTGTGTTATCAGCTATCACTTCACACCATGAACGCCTCACACACATCACATCTGGACTGGACTCATCAGGGCTTTTATTCATGACCTTAGGGAAGGTGAATGCTGACTGACATGCAAAACATGTAGAAATGTCAGAGAGAATTTAAAGGGACAGTTCACCCAAATAGCAATAATATATAATAGAGGTTGATATAGTTCATGCTGCACTCTGTTAAAAAAACAAACACTTTAAAAATAAACAGTTTTCTTTTATGTCCTAAAGCAGGGGTGTCAAACATATGGCTCACATGCCAGAAGTGGCCTGTCAAGGGATCCAATCTGGCCCACTGGATAACTATGATGCAGATTTTAGGAGCAAGTTAAACTGTGAGGAGCCTACTTCATGTAAAATGCTGCTCCCTGCCCAAAATACAATGCTCTGAAAAAAACCCATTGAATACTTATTGTGGTTTATATTCTGAACACCAATCAGCAGCTTCTGTACAAAACAATCTGAAAAATTGCACTCATTTTTATCAAAGCATCCCAGGCTGTTCATCTGTTTTCTAACAGATTTTTGTTTTGTTTATTATAGTAACATTATTATATATGTTATATGTTATATATTATATAGGTCAGTGACAAATAAGGCTTGGCAATTCATAAATCAGTTAAACTAGTTTTAAAAGCAGCATCAGGTTTGTAAAATGTATATTTAGTATTTTTGTTGCTTTTATATCATTTGAAATGACAATTGCACCATTTTTACCAAAAGTAAGACTGAATGCTCCTGAAAATGTCAAATGGTGTAACCAGAAAAGAATGATAAATATTACATATTTTATCACCTATTTTAAGCGGACTTATACTAATAATGACTTCATTTAAAACATGTAACTGTTTCCTGATCTCCATGATTCTCCAGATGAAATGTAATATTTAGAACAATAGTATTCCATTATCTTTATTTAATATAAAAGTTATAATGTAAGATCATGCCAAACTAGTTGATATGGTGTTTTATTGACTATTTACTGTTTTTAAGCAAGTTGAATGATTTGGTACAAAGTTTTTATGGTTACACAACTTAGACATTTTTGCCATAATATATTCTCTCAAAATGGATTAAAAGCAGAAATTTGATGCTGGGTCCATTTTAAAAAAAAAAAAAAAAAAAAAAAAAAAAAAAGAATGTGTGAAGTTATTATGTTTATTTTCACATTTTATTTGGGTGAACTGGCTCTTGCTGCTTTTGTTCAAATTGTGATACAGAGGTTGAAGTGTTACCATCCAGCCAGGAGTGTTTAGCTTTGATGTGACAAAGACTCCACATAACTGCTACATTCAAATATCAGTGTCCAGTAAAAGTGACCCAGCAGTCCATATTTACTGACATGTGGCTGCTCACTATCAGACCCCCACCTCCCCTCCCTGCTCAGCACTTGTTGATAATTCTCCACTTTGAAGTGAAATATCACCACAAAGTGACACATGTCTGCAGCAGCTTGCTCTGTTACTTTTCACAGTGATGGGAAAGCCTGTTAGAAAACTGTTAACAGTGTTGCACATTCTTTTTATTTTCAAAGTTAACACTGTGTTTTTTTTCTTGTGCAGCTCTGTCCTGTTTGATTGTCCTCATGGCCACCGTAGTGACCACCATCACTGGCCTCTCAACCTCTGCCATCGCCACCAACGGATTTGTACGAGGAGGTACAGTCACCTTTTTTAATAATGAGAGCTCATCTGTAGTCAGAGAGGATGTGTCTCAAAGAACACCAAAATATTGACTTGAGTTCTCACAAAACATTCAGCCTCTGCCTGATGTGGAACAAGATAATCCACCTGTGTGATTTTAACCAGCGTGAGCAGCTATCAGTGTACAGTCATGTCATCCATCGCAGAGCAGTGTCATGTGTGCAGCTCTGTTTGGACTCAAATGAAAGAAGGGTTAAAAACACACCTCTCCCTGTCCTCTCAGCAAGAGGGGAAATTCAATGAGTTTCCAGATTGCACAACTTAGTGTTGAAGTGAATGGAAGCTGTGACAGGGTGGTCTGACACACAGCAGGATGTGGACTAGTTCAATATTTCATAGTGAGATGGAGACACATTCAAATCAGAGTACACATGATATTCTTGTTGTCCGCATATTAGATTCCTGCCTTTTTGTTGGTTTTGATGTATATTATGTGATCCATATTGATAGTGGTTATATTTTGCTATTAAAAGCAGTGTGTAGTCGGCTCACATTTCAGATGTCTGAGTTGTTAACAGCTTTTTCCCTCTAAACTTCTCACATGCTTTCATTTCAATAAATGTTCAAATGATCTAATATTTCAGCAAAAATAATCAAAGATTAGAGAAAAAGTCCAAAAACTGAAAACACATTTGTGTATCAGAACTAGAACTAGCTAACTGTATATAAAGTAGTGTAAACTAGCTAAATGTATATAAAGTAGTGTAAACTAGCTAAATGTATATAAAGTAGTGTAAACTAGCTAAATGTATATAAAGTAGTGTAATTAGCTAACTGTATATAAAGTAGTGTAAACTAGCTAACTGTATATAAAGTAAAGTAAACTAACTAACTGTATATAAAGTAGTGTAAACTAGCTAACTGTATATAAAGTAGTGTAAACTAACTAACTGTATATAAAGTAGTGTAAATTAGCTAACTGTATATAAAGTAGTGTAAACTAACTGTATATAAAGTAGTATAAACTAGCTAACTGTATATAAAGTAGTGTAAACTAGCTAACTGTATATAAAGTAGTGTAAACTAGCTAACTGTATATAAAGTAGTGTAAACTAGCTAAATGTATATAAAGTAGTGTAAACTAGCTAACTGTATATAAAGTAGTATAAACTAGCTAACTGTATATAAAGTAGTATAAACTAGCTAACTGTATATAAAGTAGTGTAAACTAGCTAACTGTATATAAAGTAGTGTAAACTAGCTAACTGTATATAAAGTAGTGTAAACTAGCTAAATGTATATAAAGTAGTGTAAACTAACTAACTGTATATAAAGTAGTGTAAACTAGCTAAATGTATATAAAGTAGTGTAAACTAGCTAACTGTATATAAAGTAGTATAAACTAGCTAACTGTATATAAAGTAGTATAAACTAGCTAACTGTATATAAAGTAATGTAAACTAGCTAACTGTATATAAAGTAGTGTAACTAGCTCCACCTCCAGCAGCTACAACAGTAACATGCTGCTCTAACACTGATGCTTCACTATTAATAATGTAATGATGTCATATATAATAATATATCACTACTTTTACTGTAATACTGCATACTACATCACTCATAATACTGCACTACTTTTACTGTAATACTGCATACTACATCACTCATAATACTGCATACTACGTCACTCATAATACTGCACTACCTTTACTGTAATACTGCATACTATATCAAGCTTATAACACTTATGTACTTTTACTGTAATACTGCATACTATGTCACCAATAAATCCTGCATAGTACTGTATATCTTTAGGTAAAACAAGTGCTACTGAGCTCTCATATTGGTTTCTCTGCAGTGACTTTCTGCTGGTTACATTCAGACAGGAGGATACATTAGAGAAATGTCAAAGCAGGGATTTGTTGAGGCATGTTACATTACAGTTACATTTTATAATCGTTATCATATTAATATCTAGGTGCTGAGTCATGTTTACTGTCAAAGTGTCTTTTTCCTCCCCCTGGTTCTTCCTTCTACTTCTGTGGGTCATTTTGTTCTCTTTACTGTTCTCTTTGTGTTTAAAAAAAAAAGTGAATGTGTTTAAACTGAACGTTGTCCACATATCCAAATGGGTTTGGATGTAAAACAACTCAGTTCTGCTCAGTAAAGTGTGAGATTTTAATCATGTGACTTGAAACTAACTGTATTACAGTCTGCCAGAGCATGTTTGTGTTGTATCACTTCAAATATTCTAGCTATTCCATCAATGATTTGGATCTGTATTTTTCTTCTTTGGAGCCATTTGAAATAGTTAATATACAACAACAGAGGAATAAGATCTATCAGGCTACTTCTTAGTAAGGTCAGTCCATTGTTTGATTTGGATGAAGAACCTGAGATTGAGCAGTGATAGATAATACACCCACTTGGATATTATTTCTGCATAATTGAAAGCATAATATCCAGCTGGTTTCTCTTACCACCTGGTGACTGGTTGAACCAGGATGAGCTCCAGTTGTACATGTGGCCATAAAAATATCACATTTGATTCTCCAACACAGAATGTCTGCTAAAAACACACTTTCTATGCTGCTGAAGAGTCCAGCTAAGCCTGCATGTAACTCTAAGCTGCTGTGTTTTAGGTTAGTGTTAGTACAACGTAGAGCCCTGTGTTTGAAGTAAGTGGCAGTTCTAAACAGCTGATTAGCAGTGTGATATGTAACACCGGAGCTTAAATAAGCTTAATGTGGAGCGTGGGCTGCTCTGGAGACATCTGCCCGCTGTTGGGTTCATGAGGCCGTGATGTCCTGCAACACAACGCACTCTTAAGGGGGGGGGGGGGGGGGGGGTAGAGTATAAAATCGACCTGCGTTCTAATTGCGCTAATGGAAGCCTCTGACGCCCCCCCCTCTTGTGTGAGTCTGAGGGTATTTAAGTAGATGAATCAGGCTCTAACTCTGGTCATGACACAGAGGACAACTCACAGGACTTTTAGCTGTCCTCTGGGAGGAAGTGACAGATGTAGGATAACAACTGCTAGGATAACATCTCCAGCGCAATCCACCAATCCAATCGCGCCATCCTCCTGCTATATGTATAAGAACCTGACCGATATATCAGTCAGCTGATATTGACCTAACACAGATATATTATAATACGGATATATTTATGTCTTTAATTCAGGCAGCATTTTATGTATTTGACCCTATTTCTTAATTAAAGTTTAATATATGCAAATATTGTTTTTTCATGGATAATTCTAATTATTAAATTCCCACACAAGTTTACTGTTTTAGTGCACTGATGTCATTTTATACAATAAAGTTTATTGTTAAACTGTAAAATATCATACCTTTTATTACATTTCAGGGTTCATTACAAAAAATAGTGTTCATCTATATATTCTGTACATGTTACATTATCAGCTAGTATATCAATATTGGATTTTTTTTACCAACTAATATCTGTATCTGCCCCCCAAAAACACAGGCTCCAATCTGTATGAACATGCTGTTAACTCCATTTCCTTCTCTTTCCAGGTGGAGCGTATTACTTGATTTCGAGAAGTCTAGGTCCAGAGTTTGGAGGCTCTATCGGTCTGATCTTCGCCTTCGCCAACGCAGTGGCTGTAGCCATGTACGTGGTGGGCTTTGCTGAAACCGTTGTGGAACTTCTCACTGTAAGTCTCTCAATGCTCGATGGTGCTTTTCAAACAGCTGGTACTTTCACTGCAAGTCCACCACCTCAGTTCAATTATACCCCACCCTTACAAAGCACACATACAGGCTGCTGCTGTTAGACCAAGAGAGAGAATGACACCATTAATATAGCAAGTTTACCCAAGGTAACTGATATGAAGAGGTGTAATATTAGTCTGGAGTATGTGGATACCAGTAAAATTAGGTCCTCCATTGTCCTTCTGTTAGGTTTTTGTGGTTGCTATGGTAACACGCAGAGCTGCAGTAGTGAGCTGACTTAATTGGCAACAGCAAATGGCAGTAAACTTTGCACATATGCAAAAACACCACTTAATATGTTTACAGTGGAAAGAGTGGAGGGGGTGATAACTGCTCACTATCTTAGACTAGCTCTACAATAAAGCTTTCAGATTTACTGAGAGTGAGTCTAAAGGAACAGTTCTTTCCTTATGCAGGTTTGTTGTTCCTGGTACAGTTTTAATGGTTACCAACACGTTTGTTTTATGCAACCTAATGATCTGCTAAGCTCTTTACATTTGAATTGCATTGATGTAATGGATTTGTTAACTGCCCATCATGACTTTACATTTCTCCTTGACTTGTCTATCAGAGTGTAGATGCTGTCATGACGGATGAAATCAACGATGTCCGTATCATCGGCACCATCACAATAATCCTCCTTCTGGGCATCTCTGTGGCAGGAATGGAATGGGAAGCCAAGGTATGAACTACATAGAACCTACAAGTGCATATGTCCAAAGGGCCGTCCACACTAAGAACTATAACTATAAACAATAAAAACATAAATAACACTTATGAACTATAACATCCCGTAAACAGCTGCTGGTTCCAGCTGTGTCTGGAAGGGTTTACAGGCGGGTGCTGATTCAGTGTGTTGATCAGAAGTATTTCAGACACTAGTTGCTGTGATGTGAGCACACAGATCTGCTTACAAAGAGCCACTATGTTGTTACGATATAATAAAGAACAAAGTTCCAGCATCTTTGTAAAATAAAGAGATAAAGAGAGACAAACCTCTCTAAAGAAATAGTCTCTGTCTTCCTGCCCCTTTTTACAGCACATCAGTCTGTGGTGAGAGAGGAGCAAAGCTGCATTAAAATGAATGAATACAAATAAATACATCCGTCAAATTAAAATGATAAATCTTGAAAGCAGATTTTGTTGTACTGTATGGTTTAGGGGAAGGATTTGATCATTCATTGAATCACTCTGAAAGTGATCCAACAATATCGTTCCCCTCTATCACTATCATTATAGCTGTGGTGTGGACTCCACCATCCACATGAGTTAGAGCAATATTTAAATCTATATATTTATCATTCTCAGTGTGGATTGCCCTCAAGTCATGTTGAAAATACTGACTGCAGACTTTAAGACTAAAGTTTCAGGCTCAGCAACATACACTGGCTCAGAGGATCAGTGGTGACTCATTCTTTGTTTGGTTTGTTTCACTGTAGGCCCAGATCTTCTTGCTTATTGTACTTATCGCAGCCATCATCAACTACTTCATTGGAACCTTCATTCCTGTCAAATCGAAGGAATCTCTGGGCTTCTTTGGCTACGACGGTATGACAACACTCAAGTGAACACTTCAGCACTGGTATACTTGTTGTGACTGGTACATGTTATGTCAGCTGTTCTTGTTTGTGCTCTGCTGTTAGGTTCTATCATGTGGGAGAACATGGGTCCGGATTTCAGAGGGGAAACCTTCTTCTCCGTCTTCGCCATCTTTTTCCCTGCAGCCACTGGTATTTTGGCAGGAGCTAACATTTCAGGAGATCTCACTGTAAGTCATCAGTCTTCTGAAGGTCTTCTAAAGATTTTCACTGATCTGGACCAGTGTTTATCAAACCGCACAGAATCACTCCTAAGTCATTGTCGGACAAAAAAACGATCCGACCTACATTGTACATGCCTTTTCAATTAAAAATAAATAAATCATAGGGGAGCGTTTTGGTAGCTGAGTGGTTACTGCACATGCCACATAATGGCCGTGTCCCTAGTTCGATTCCTGCAGGGGACTTTTGCTTCAGGTCATTCCCCTCTCTCTTTCTCCCTGTTTCCTATCAGCCTCTATGCCAGCTACTGTCAAATAAAGGCAAAAATGCCTAAAATTAATCTTAAAGTGAAAAAAGTGGATTGTATGATTAAGCTGTATGCCTTCTCTTTGTCATCCAGTGACATTGATTTACACTGCTTGTGTTAGTGGTGCACTTTGCAGATATTGCACACTTAAACATGTACAGTGTTGATGTTCTAATCAGGCTGAGGAGCAGAATCATCAGTTCTTCTAAGCTGCATTTTGTCTTGTTGAGGTCAGTTAGTGAGCGTGCTAAAATGCAACATCTGCTGAAATGTTATCTCTAAATAAGCTCATGGTCAGCAGCAGTAAGCTGGTCATCTCACAGAATGAATCCCGTCTCCTGGCAGCTCCTGACAGATCTGGAGCTCTCATAAAAAACATTTCCTAAATTACAACAGGTTGATAAAATTCTCCTTATCCAAAAAGTAAGACGACTATGACCATTGGTTAAATGGAGAATCTTCACAGTCACTGTTTACTGAGAGCTAATGACAATCTCTGTGGCGGGAAGATCATTGATGACATCATTTAAAAGCCCTTCATTGATGAGGATTAAAAGGTTTGAGCAGTTATAGATTACCTGTTACTGTAAGTCTGTGTTGTGATTGTCTTGCAGGATCCACAGCTGGCCATTCCAAGAGGAACACTGCTGGCCATATTGATCACAGGAATAGTCTACCTGGGAGTTGCTGTCTCTACAGGTACAGTGATGCCCCTCTATATGTGGTGCTTTCTACCTTTTATCCTACTTTTTAACATAGTTTTAATCATGTCTTCTTCACACCAGGCTCCTGTATCGTGAGGGACGCCTCCGGAAACATGAACGACACAATCAGTTCTGAGTTCATGGCCAACTGCACCAGGGCTTCCTGCAATTTCGGCTACGACTTTTCTTCATGTAGGAATTCGGAAGAAGGCTGCAAGTCTGGACTCCTAAACAACTTCCAAGTATGGAGCAAACAAACATTTCAGATGGACATGTTGGATGTTTGGTGCAACAACAACAATTCATTTTGCATCTCACTTTGTGTTCAGGTCATGAGTGTGGTCTCTGGATTTGGGCCCATCATTACTGCTGGAATCTTCTCTGCCACTCTGTCCTCAGCTCTGGCCTCACTGGTCAGTGCACCCAAAGTGTTTCAGGTAAGACTCAACCTAAACTACATGAAAGGTATCGTCAGGAGTTACATTAGTAACCACTCAGCAATTCACAATAGAAAAAGATTTCTATTGTAATTCATTTTGTAGTTGAATGATATCATCTGCTTCCACAGGCTTTATGTAAGGACAACATCTACCCTGGCCTTGGCATGTTTGCCAAAGGCTACGGCAAGAACAATGAGCCCCTCCGAGGCTACATCCTGACCTTTGTTATCGGTCTGGCCTTCATCCTCATCGGTAAGGCTGCACACGTCGCTCATTAGCACAATAAAGCAGTTATCATTGTTTGCCATCACAATAAACACTATTCAAGACTGAGAGAGTATAAAAGCATAGATATGACAGTGTACATTACACTTCACAATATGAAAATGTTGGTCAAATCAAACAGTGGAATGATAAAATGATGACTTTAACTGTCAGGTTCAGCTGAACATGCAAAAATATAAGAATACAATTCAACATCAACATTCTTCTGATTAGTACCAAATTATATTGTACTTATCACAAATTTAGTTTATGGTCCTGTAAAATAAGGCATGATTGACTTTTGTTATTCGTAAACATGTTAGCAAAATACCGGGCTGGGTATCAGTACTCATACCTTTTTAAGGTACTGACCAAAACAAATCGATACCGAGTAGTATGGAAACGTCTCCTGTCAAACGATATCTGCAATTGATCCTTTTTGCACCCAGAGCTAGAAAATATGACTATGTGGATGGACTTGCTGACATCCAATCAATGCAAACCTTCTTGGATTTAAAGCGACATGTGATTGGCCCACTGCTACAGTAGCTACAACCCGTCTGAGGTGGTGAAGTCACAATTTAATGCTTCTACTTATATGGGTATATGAAGAAGTATTCAATTGGTATCAGTATCACTTTAAGGGTACTTGGATTGGTACTGGTATCATCATTTTTTAAACAATACTCATCCTGAGTTCGACAGTAAGAGGGCACTATCTAGATCTTTATCTGGACCATGCTAGGTTGGGATTTGTGCACAACTTTAAAATCAGGCCTGATGGTGCTGCTATAGGAAATGATTCCCCAGTGTTTGTGGCTGGACTAAAAGACATGAACAGGTGGAAGCTTTGTCCAATTCCAAGTTGACCATGTGTTTTCTTCTTCCAGCCGAGCTCAACATAATTGCTCCGATCATCTCCAACTTTTTCTTGGCATCCTATGCCTTGATCAACTTCTCTGTGTTCCATGCCTCACTGGCTAACTCACCAGGTAAGATCAAGACTCTCCAATATGGAGGGGGGGGGGGGAGAGACAACAGAGGAAAAGCCTTTGTTAATTAGTAAGAACGAGCAGTCATGTGATGTTAAACAATGACTGTGGTGGGAAGTGAAAGGATTTTAAAAGGAATTACTTGAAGCACTTAGACATGTCCTGAGCTATAGAGTGCCTCAAAGAGCTTAGAGCCAGTGTTTTACAGCTCACAGGACGGGTCATATCATGGAAAAGCTAAGTGACCATCTGAGGTAGAATTAACATCCTGTTAATGCAGTCTGATCATCACTTGCATGGTTTGCCATCTTTTAAAATAGGCTCATTGATCGACATGGTTGTAAATGTGTAAATGTGATCCGAGTGGCTAATTTTCAACTGTTGTCCCAATGCCAGATAGAGAATTAGCATGACCAAACCAGAAATGCCAAATCAGAACATGGTGAAACATAACAGGAGTTAAACAAAGGATTGAAAGTGAAAAACTAGAGCTGGACAAGCAAAAGGCAAAGTCGGCAAAATACTGAGCAAACAGTTAGTACAATACAAATGAACATGATCTAAAGTTTGGCCTGACAGTAGCACAGTAAACTTTCTGCCTTTTTTGGCAATTTTTATTAAACAACAACAACTTGTTATTGTTTAGATATCTTTATGCTTTAAATGCTGGTGTTGGCTTTTGGCAACTATAAGCCAGAGAGTTATAGTAATATTTTAAACATACACTTTGGATCTAACAATGTTAGGTTTAATAAAGTTTAATGAAACTGTTTTTTTAAATGGACATACCTAAAGTTGACCTGTGAATTAACTTACTACAGTCAGAATTCAGTTTATATAGACGTAGCACGTATAAAATGAAACTGCAAAGTAGACAACATGCTACACAAAGTACACACACACACACACACACACACACACACACACACACACACACACACACACACACGCGCGCCACACACACACACGTATAACATCTCTATGCATCAAATAAATCCAAAGATGAAACTTGTTGTATTTTCTAATATGACAAACTAAATATAGCAGTTAGTGTTAGTATTGGTCAGATATTTGCAGTATTTCCTTCTTCCTTGTCACCTCCCACCCTCCTGTCACTCAAACCCTACACTGTTACTTCCAAATATGTTTCTACAGTGTGTCGCTGTAACACATCAGATGAGTCATTTATATATGATTCACTGGTCATGATTCTGAGTAGGAGTTGTGTTAAATTGGAAGCCTGTGGCCCTTTTTAAAAGTAGAGTGCATCATTTCATTGTTGTTTTGTTTGGACCTGCTGTTTAATGACAGATATATCACAGCAGCTTGCTACTGGCTGTCAGCAGGTAATGTTAGTGGGACAATCCACACACACAAAGTCAATGTACATCAAGGTGAGAGACTGATCTCTGCTCATGGTTCTACTCACAGATATATGCTTTTTCAGACATGATGTCAGAAATGTTACGTGAAGGTTTTGCTAATAATGTGTTGGTAAATTGGCAGCTCCATAGAAAATTCCAAAGCAGCATCATTAGTTACCTCCAGTGTTTTGGTTCTATTTGTCAAAGGTTAGATAATATCTGTCCTCTGCCTCCACACCAATAAAATAGAATTCAGTTTGAGGCACATGTAATTGAAAAATGAGTTGTTTCTTACCACAAACAATGCTCTTGTTACTCTGGATAATCCACAACTACCAAGTCATACCTATTACAACCAGGGTTATGTTGGGAAAGCTGGTTCCATTTTGGATCCCCTGGTTTTCCTGAACTTTGACAGCAGCAAAACTCAAACAAATCTTCCATCTCTTGTTACTATTTTTCTTTGAGAAGAAAAAAAAATGTCCAAAACATTCCAGTAACTTGGATGACTCTTCACCATTTGAGAAAAATGAGCCATAATTCTTTTCAAATCACTGGATGAGTGATCTGTAGATAATCCAGAGTGATGGGAACATTGTTGAGATGTTGCTGTTATATCTATTTTTTACACATCTATTTTTCAGTGCTGTAAGCTCTAGAAACCTGGTCAAATGAAATTGATAATTACCACTTGAGGAAAGAGGAAGTCATTTGGATGAGTGGACCCTTTTAAACTGTAGTGTTGAGCTCTGTATGGATTGTATATTGGGCTTTTCATATTGAGTTCTGTGCTTTCTTTCCCTTCAATACCAAATGTGTAGCAGAACTTCAGGTACAGATTCTCTATGTGCTTCTAATTCCTCCAAGCAGGTCATATAATTACATGGACTTAAATGGTACATGACTCAATTAGAGGCGAGCAGTAATCCAGACATTGACTAATGGATTTTACAACCTCTGGAACCACAAACTATAAACCCAATTTTGTGCTCCAGCCTCTTCAGGGCCAATTTGTCTCGGCTCTGTGGGACATATAAAACAGAGCTGAGAGCTGTGGCAGCGTCCATGTACCCTTTATGTCCTGTGGTTTGTTTTAGACTGTCATTGTGTAACCACACACAGTCCGACTGTATCCCATCACTAAAATCCCAATAGTTTAGTTTCCGTGGTACCCAGTAAATAAATCTGGTCCCTAATAGCTGGTATAACACTCTGGTCTTCAGTCTAACAGGCTGCTAACTCTCATTCTTTAACCCAAGCACATATCCAACCTCAACTTTAACTGTATTCATGCTCTTTAACAGCAACATTTGCTACTTAAAACCATGTTAATTATGACAATGATGACAATGGAAAAATGTTTCAGTTTTAAGTCAGGTTTAAATCAGGATTATCAGGATAATCAGGATAAGTCTGGATTATTTGACACATTATTTGACTTCTACTCAACATGAAGTGCTTTCTCTTAGTTTAACCAACGTATTAATCTTAACATGATATCCATACAGTATGTGAGTAGAGCTGTCAGTTTATTGTAGGTTTGAATGTCTTTTGCCTCTCTCTGCACTGTTGTGACTTGCTTTCATCGGTAACCCAGGGTGGCGTCCCAGCTTCAAATACTACAACATGTGGGTTTCTCTGGCTGGAGCTGTGTTGTGCTGTGTGGTCATGTTCGTCATCAACTGGTGGGCTGCTCTCCTAACCAACGTCATTGTCCTGGGTCTCTATATCTATGTCAGCTACAAGAAGCCAGGTGAGTTACAGACTATGAAGTTAAGTTGAGTAGTCAGAAGATTTCCTCAGTGGTAGAAAGAAGATAGACACAGTAGAGGTTGAATAGCATGAAAGTAACACACAATGCACCGATTTGGCTCATTTTTCTACAAACATGAACATATACCCCTGGATTAATGTGAGAGGTGATATAATCACAAAGCAGCTTAAATATGAATCATGTACAGTACTGGGCAAAAGTCTTAGTTTTGTTGTTTTAGAAAAGTTTTAATGATCATCCATATTTATTTTTCCAGTCTATTTATTAAGATACAAACAGGAATTAAGTGCACAAAATGTAACTTTGTTTATTAATTTCTATTATTGCTAAAGTTTAAAGGGCTAAATACTTGCCACCTTAACCTAAAAAAAGCAGTTTATTTTTGGTTGGGTTTTTTTTAAGATTTATTTTTGGGCTTTTTATGCCTTTATTTTAGTCAGTAACTGACAGAGAGGCTGATAGGAATCAGGGGAGAGCAGGCGGAATGACCTGCAGCATAGGTCTCTGTCTGGCTTCCAACCAGGGACGCTGTCATTATCTGTCATGAGCTCTAACCACTCACTTCTTTTCCTGATTTTTAAAATGTTTTTAGTACTGCAGAACCATAACCACATTTCCTGTATGTTCTGTTTGTATTCTAATAAAGAGACTGAGAATTAATTATACATGGTCATTATAGCATTAGTGAAACAACAAATCTAATGGTGGCCTAAGACTTTGGCTCAGTACTGTATCTCCCCACTTCAAATCTCCTTTTAGTGATTTTGCTTTATTGTACACTTGCTAGTGTCAAGAAAGACACAATTAAATAAAAGATCATGAAGATCTGAATCTGAATGAAACTGCCAGCCAAGATTCCGGATAAGTGAAAGTAATGAACTCCAAACTATCTTATGTCTTGATTGTGTAACTTAAACTAAAAAAAGAAGTGAAATGCTGTAGATAAACCACAATGTGAAACACTGAAAGGTTGGAATTGTGATAATGAAACTAATATAAAATCTTCCTTTTATATTAGTCAATCTGCAGTTTAGAGTCACTGCATGTGTTTGTAGAAATGACTTCAATACTTAACTGCTCATGGAACCACAAACCTATGTGTTAATGTAAACATGTTAATATGTAAATATGAATGCAGCAGTAGCATTTTCTACCTGCTTTTAGTCTGATGCTAAGCTAAACTAAGCTAGGTCCAGGAAGGACATTACCTTATCTACAACAAGTTGATGCTTAGTCTTAAGCCTGGTTTAGCTGTATGCTAAGCTAACATCTGACTTTGGGTAAGACAGTTAAAATGTTGGACTGTTCCTTTACTGAAAAAAAAACTATAAATAAATGATACATGTTACATGATACTGGACCCCCAACCCCCAATACACATCCTGCACCTCTTCAAACACAGAGCTGACCTTGCAGCTCTGAACACACACATGTGTGCACGCTCAGTTTGACATGCAGCTACACATACATAACGAGGACTTCTCACTGCCTGTAACACCACATGGGTCAGCCGGCCCGTAAACACACTTCCTAACTCCACTGTGTGTTTCTGCCTGCATGCGTCCTCCCCTCCAGATGTGAACTGGGGCTCATCGACCCAGGCTCTGACCTACCACCAGTCTCTAACCCACACTCTGCACCTCAGTGGAGTGGAAGACCACATCAAGAACTTCAGGTACCAAACAGCAAGAAGCAGCCTTGCTTACTATAAGCAGGCCTGTCATTACAGCTGAACCAGACCAGAGTTTTATTTTATAAAAAGTATAGATGATATTTAACGCTGTATATTACTCATCCACTAATGTTTTGACACATGAGCAAATGATGTAATCAGAACATATTGGTATATTAACACATGTATTATACATGAGCTGTTTATGACCCTGTGGACAGTTTGTATATGTATTGTAGGTGTATTGGTTATGGTAGTATAATACTTGAGTTTCAGTCCCGACACCAAAGCAATACTTTTTTCAATAGCATTAACATGTTTTAACACTTTGTAATAATCAGCTGATCAATGCTTAAGTGTTAAATACAGAACTAGCCTTAATAACACATAGTGTAAAATTAGAAAAGTTATGTGCTTAAAGAATGAGTATACTAGTCCACTTCTGATTTCAATACTTGATGCAATGAACACATTTTGGTCTGTTCTGAAAAACTCAGCCCTATATTCATGGATGTATATCTGTGGAGCAGTTAGTTAAAATTGGAAGAAAGAGTCTCAGGTCAAACTAATTGGAGTGACAGCTTACATACTGCAGTAAGTTCATAGTTTAGAAGTATGGTAAGACACAAAACGGCTGTGTACAGTGGATGGTAGTTCAAGGTTCTCAGTAAGTTAAAATAGTGCAGTTCAGTGTCTTCTGCTGTGGGGTGAAAGCTTTATTTGTTGTTAGGAATTTATGTTTTATGGTTGAAATCATAATTACATAATTATTATTATTCATATAAAATGACAAGTACAAAAATCACAATGTAATCAAACTGGTTGATAAAAGCAGTCAGCTGTGCTTCCATTTCATGAGACTAAACTCTCTCTCGTTTAAAGTGTGTGTGTGTGTCTGTGTGTGTGTGTGTGTGTGTGTGTGTGTGTGTGTGTGTGGAGCATTGGCGTGTAAATATGCCTCAGATTGTTCCCATGGCAGCACACCAAGCAGGAGATTAAGAGACATCTGATGGTGTCTTCAGAATGACTCGTGTGTTCCTCTTAGGTCCTTCATTAAATCCCATGGTGCTTAACATATTTGCTTTGATGTTCGCTACTCTGCCTCTGTTTTTCGTTTTTTTTTTTGCTGGTCCTGTGCTAAGAAGGATAGAGATAGAGGCCACTGTGAAGGTCAGAAAGAGTGGCTGCAGATTGTAAAGCTGATAATGCAGCCAGTGTGACTGTAGAGATATGAACTACTGCTCATGTAATCACACAGTGCTGACATGTTGCCCTTCTTGTTTTTGACTGTGTGTAGACCTCAGTGTCTGGTGATGACTGGATACCCCAACTCTCGTCCCGCTCTACTGGACCTGGTCTCCAGCTTCACTAAGAACGTAGGCCTGATGATCTGTGGTCATGTTCGCACGGTAAGCACTTACTCTGGTGATGGTGTTTTTTTTTTTTTGTTCCCACAAATGGTCTTTAATGACTTCAGAGACTCCCAACTCAGACAAATACACCATTATTGATGAAAGCATACGATTAGATACTGCAGATGGTTTTGAAAACACACAGTCATTCAAGGACAGGTTCACAATTTCAAGTGTCTTAAAGCAGCAGTCAGTTTTCCTCTCTGTAATCATTCCTCCTGTTCATACTGACTATTAAAAGATCTCATTCAAATGTGCTTTCAATGGAAGTGATGGAGGACTAAATCCACAGTGTGTCCACACACTCATTTAAAAGTAGATGATCAGCTTCTATTCAGCTTCATCAGTGTGAGTTAGTCATATCAAGTGATATCTGACACATTTACAGTCTTTTTACCATCAAATTCCCTCTTAGTGTTTCCTGTTGAGCTGTGGTGGAAGTATAGTAACAAAAAGAGGAACTTTGGTACTAAAAACACTGTAACGTTGAAACATAGAAGATGAAGATTTGACTCATTTGGACGCTGAAGCTTCATATTAGCTTCACATCAACTTTTAAATCCATTGTTACACAGAAGGAGGACTGTGGATTTAGTCCTCCATCACTTCCATTGTTAGTACATTATGAAGAGATCTTCTAATGGTCAGTATGAACAGGAGGAATCATTACAACAAGAAACACATGATTCAATGTTCATTTGGGCTCCTGACTGTTGTTTCAAGACACACTTAACCTCATCTTTAGTAATATCAATATATGAATTGAAATGAATGCTTTAATAGAATTTTCTCTTGGGTAGTTTAACCCTTTGCAGTCCTGATACACCAGCCATCATACAGGTATTAAAGTGCTTTTAGTAACTGGTGTCGTGGCCACATAGATCGATGTCATTGACTAGCAACCAGCCTTTGAGAGGCCCAACTACACAGCATGGGCCTCTGGATGGGGTTACACCAGCTATTTGTGAATCCATTACTTAGTGAGTGTGTAAAGTCCTCACTAAGCTAAGTCTTATCTGTTAACTGTTTATAGTGGAAATGCAGACATATATGTTTTAAATCATTTAAGAATATAATAAGATTTATAACATTGTCAGTGACTGTATCTGAAGGGGAACATGTCATCCACACCCTGTTTGTTTTCAACTGCTAACCAGTGAAGAACAAATGTGTTCAGGTCACATAACTCTAACTCTAACCCTGCACAATATAATTCACTGTTTAATCACTTAAAGCTGCTTCTTCCTTTCAAACATCATCACAGTTGTGATTTCTTATCAGTCTAACTCTCTGAGTCACCTGACCACTCAGAAGAGAGCAGAACATTGAGGCTCAGTGCTGATACCATTGATGTGTTTATGCCACTCCCTCATACAGCGTGTAAAAAGCCTTTTACAAATCCCTCGCCAGACATAACTGCTTTACAATGGAAAGGCTATTTTCATAGGATGAATGCAGGCTCTGTGAAGTCCAGCAGCTCTCTGGCTCGCTGGAACACAGCAGCCTCCAACAAGTAGTCTCTGATCCTACCTCCTGCCTGACTCTATTGCGCGAGAGAGAGAGAGAGAGAGAGAGAGAGAGAGAGAGAGAGAGAGAGAGAGAGAGAGAGAGAGAGACCTGGTTAAATGGTGTAAACATTCCCTGCTAATGGCCTTACAGTTTCCTGGCTGAAGAGAAGCGTTATGAGCTCTTTTCTTCAGAAACAAACAAACTCCCTGATGAGGAGGTTCAGAACAGGCTGAAGCTACTCTGTGGTTATTGCTGATTAAATTAGACATCCTGTGATATTTGACCTGGGGAATGAACACAAGAATTTAGTGGTGGGGTCATTCTCAGAAGTTGCTCTGAATGTCCAGCTCTGATAAATAAGAGGCTGATGGTATTTGGTGTGTGTGTGTGCCTGCCTATCCACAGGGCTACAGAAGGCCAAACTTCAAAGATCTGGCAACAGACCAGGCCCGATACCAGCGCTGGCTGCTGAAGAATGAGACCAAAGCCTTCTACACACCGGTGTTTGCTGAGGACATGAGGCAGGGCTGCCAGTACCTGCTCCAGGTAGGAAGACTTCATCGCTACACTGCTGTTTAGAACAGAGATCTCACAATGGATTCAGTTGCTGTAGCTTTGGAGGATATCACTAAGTAAACAGCAAACAAGTGAACTGAGATAAGTCTGACGTCTACATGAGAAAGATTAATTCCCAGGAAGCCGCTCACAGACTCACACAAGTGCCAACAAGTACCAACATCCAGTAGTGTTGGCTGGGAGCTGTGTGTTTGTGTTTGCTGTTGTTAATAAGAACATGCTTCTAATGGTACCACTCAAATCAGCTGCCAACCAGAAATGTTTGAAATAGTTTGTTTTGTTTTGGCTCTTGAGGATAAAGTTATTAACCGTGTACAGAGCTATGAGGTTTATTGAGTTTCAGGGCGTCATTTGTCTCATATGATCTCACTCCATGTCAAATCCAATTATAATTATTTGCTCAACGCAGTGTCACATACACGCACTCCATTAGCCTGAATATGCTCATCAAATCAGTTATCAGGTAATAAAAGAGGAGACATTCCCTGCTGCTCCAATATCATACCAGCTTTTATTACATTATCTTTTCCCATTTTCTTTGTTTTGTAAGTAAGAAAAAGGTTCAGTCATTTCCTAAAACAGCCAGTGACTGCCAGAACACATTTTACTCAATCAGGAGGAAATAGTGAATTTGTTGGGGGCTATTTTCTTTTTTAAATGTCTTTTATGTTTTGTCATCACTTTCATTTAATGCATTCTGCACTTATACCTCTTTCATACAGCAATGACAATCCTGTTTTTATGTGATTAGATGTATCACCCAGTGAATGTAACACAATAAGTATAAAATTAATACATTAAAATAACTAATACAGTAATTAGCCAGTTGGGGACTATTTTCAGCGGATTAATTCACATTTGGTGCTATAATCAGTATTTCTAGCAGCAGGATGGTGTGTGAGGGATTGAGTTAAAGTAAACTAAAGTAAGTGTGTGTGTGTGTGTGTGTGTGTGTGTGTGTGTGTGTGTGTGTGTGTGTGTGTGTGTGTGTGTGTGTGTGTGTGTGTGTGTGTGTGTGTGTGTGTGTGTGTGTGTGTGTGTGTGTGTGTGTGTGTGTGTGTGTGTGTGTGTGTGTGTTCAAAGTAATGAAGGAACATGTCACCCAGTACAACAGTGTGACTCACTGATGTGTTTTTAACAGTGTTTGGACAACAATAGAGCTCTATGGCACAGAGGAATAAGACACATCAGACTTTAATACACATATTATACTAGTTAGTAGGACATTCATTGTTCATGAGTTTTGTTGACAAGAAGAAAGCATAGAATAAAACGTAGAATTATTCTTTAATCTTTAATGTGGTGTTAACATCTCAAATTTAGTTGTAGGACTAAATAAAGTTTACAAAGTAGAGGAAGAAATTAAGTTTACAGACTGTTCTGTTTGTTCTATTTTCTGATGTTTTTACTTAGTTTAATTGGCAGCAGCAATAATAAGGTAGTGTTCACAGGGTGAGTCATACTCAGTAAAAAAAAAGTTTCCATCTCAAGTGTTAAAGCAGGAGGAGATAAACAGTCTGAGAGTGAATGAAGTGACTATTAAGAATAGTCATGAAAGAGTTGAAGCAATGAATGTTCTTTTCTAGAGTGACAGTCTGGGTTAGTCTGTGCTGTGAATTTATATGATTCTGATTCTGAGTCTTCTCTCTCTCCAGGCTGCAGGTCTGGGTCGCCTCAAACCCAACACCCTGGTGCTGGGCTTCAAGAATGACTGGAGGGACGGTGACATGATGAACGTGGAGACCTACATCAGTATGATCCAGTAAGTCCCACTGTTAAACAAGTGCAGTGCCTATTCAGAATAGACTGATAGCTTGGCTGCTTGCACCTTTCTGCTCATCCAAACAACTTCACACTCCACACTGCATTCCTCAGTTCTGTGCAATACACACACCAAGTCAATCAGATGAATGCTAGTCAAGAAAATCTATTCTTAGAGCACACTCTTCTTGTTTATAAGTTAACATTTTAATACCACTGCTATCCTACATGTTAATAACATGTTAATAACACTGCTATCCTACATGTTAATAACATGTTAATACCACTGCTATCCTACATGTTATTAACATGTTAATACCACTGCTATCCTACATGTTATTAACATGTTAATATCACTGCTATCCTACATGTTATTAACATGTTAATACCACTGCTATCCTACATGTTATTAACATGTTAATATCACTGCTATCCTACATGTTATTAACATGTTAATATCACTGCTATCCTACATGTTATTAACATGTTAATATCACTGCTATCCTACATGTTATTAACATGTTAATATCACTGCTATCCTACATGTTATTAACATGTTAATATCACTGCTATCCTACATGTTATTAACAAGTTAATACCACTGCTATCCTACATGTTAATAACATGTTAATACCACTGCTATCCTACATGTTATTAACATGTTAATATCACTGCTATCCTACATGTTATTAACATGTTAATATCACTGCTATCCTACATGTTATTAACATGTTAATATCACTGCTATCCTACATGTTATTAACATGTTAATACCACTGCTATCCTACATGTTAATAACATGTTAATATCACTGCTATCCTACATGTTATTAACATGTTAATATCACTGCTATCCTACATGTTATTAACATGTTAATACCACTGCTATCCTACATGTTAATAACATGTTAATAACACTGCTATCCTACATGTTAATAACATATTACTAACATGTTATTAACATGTAGGATAGCAGTGATATTAACATGTTATTAACATGTAGATAGCAGTGATATTAACATGTTATTAACATGTAGGATAGCAGTGTTATTAACATGTTATTAACATGTAGGATAGCAGTGATATAAACATGTAATTAACACTCAGCAACATACCTGTGAAGACAACTTGGTGCATAGATGTGTAGAAAAGTGAGACTCCTTCCTTTATAGTTAGGTGTAAAATATGCAGTATGTCTCTTTATTCCTACATGCAATTGGAACATTTATTTCCTAGGCTGTGCACACACACTTGCTACAGTCAGACTCAGACTGTCTTCTGCAGCATGTGAAAGTGTCATTTCATCACATTTTTTACAATGCTGCTTAGATGCAGCAGTGAAGCAGCTTATACAGATGCTGTGACTCTGAAATGTTCTGCAGCATGAATACTGAATGAAGACTTTCTTTTGATAGCAACACTTACATGTGTGAGCAGCAGGATGCAGAGAGGCACATTTTCTGAGAGACACTCTGCAGTTCCTTTTATTGTAACCCAATCGGTCTCCCTATATCAAATGACGTATAGCAACTATGCTATGATAGAATATGAGGTGATATAGTCACACACACACACACACACACACACACACACACACACACACACACATTCACACATTCATTTCCTCTGAAATGTGTCTTGGTGGTGAGTGTAAAAGTCAAGCCTTAAAGTAGCTTTGTTTTCAACTATTATTATAGTCATCATAGGGCCGGCTGTGGTTCAGGAGGTAGAGCGGGTCGTCCTCCAATTGGAAGATTAACGTTTTGATTCCCAGCTCCTCCAGTCCACATGTCAGTGTGTCCTTGGGCAAGATACTGAACCCCAAAATGCTCCCATTGCTGCACCAACGGTGTGTGAATGTGTGTGAATGGTTAGTTTCCTCCTGATGAGCAGGTTAACACCCTGTGTGGTAGCTCCTGTCATCAGTGTATCAATGTGTGTGAATGTGACATGTAGTGTAAAAGTGCTTTGAGTGATCAAAAGACTAGAAGAGCTCTATATGAGTACAGACCATTTACCATAATAATAAGAATAGGAGAGACTAGAGAGTTGTATCAGTTCTGTGTTAAGGAGCAGCTGAGATTGTCACTAAAATGAGGGAACTGCTGCACCTGAAGTGAGCCTGGTCAGGTTCTAATGGGCATAGGTGTAGTTCATTTATGCTCCGTCACAAGAAGCAAACTTCTGTTCGGGGGTTAACTCATTTCACTTTAATCAACACTAAGGCTGGGCAATAAATCAGTATTATTATATTATTATTAGTTATCATCTTTTGAACATGGTAATGTGATGATATAGAATAAGCGTCTTTTCTGATTTTAAAGGCTGCATTACAAGAAAAATGTAATTTTCTGATCTTAACTTAATGTTTATATTATCTGCCTTTATCCACTTAGTCATTATATCCACATTACTGATGATTATTTATCAAAAAACTCATTGCGTAGATATTTTATGAAAGCACCGATAGTCATCCTTACAATATTGTCAAAATATCCATATCAAGGTGTTTGGTCAAAAATATGTGATTCTGCTCATATCACCCAGCACTAATCAAAACATGGCAAGTAAGACACAGGAACTTGGCTTTGGTTTTGAGGAGTTGTAGCATTTACTCACCAACAAATAGCCTAGATAGACTTTCACACATGCACTTGTACACACACACACACACACACACACACACACATTGTAGTGGTAGTAACAGGAATACATTGTTTGTGTGTGTTAAATCCTGTTTCCCTGCTGAACTCTAAATCAGTCATGTGAGTCTGTGAGTGAAGGACTTAAGCTGAATGAGTTCCTGATTGTAAAGTGTGGGGATTATAGCATTAGAGCTGAAGGCCAGAGATGGTTCAGCCTGACAATATTAAAATCACAACTAATGCGCTCAGCAATGTGCCCTTTACTTTTCCATCCAGTAAGTAGCTGCAGCAGCAGGAAACGCTACACGGTTCAACCTGCAGACGTTTGAAGCTGACGTTTGTTGCGTGCGGCTCTCTCTGCAGTGCTTATTTATCTTCCTGTTTAAATGTTCCATGTCTCTGTTTAACTGGGCCGGCCACGCTTCAGTCTGTCCACTGCTGATTACAATCTTTTATTTATGCTTTTTTCCTCACAGCGATTCCTTTGACTTCCAGTTCGGAGCTGTTATTCTGCGACTGAGAGAGGGACTGGATGTGTCCCATATCCAAGGACAAGGTATCAGACATGTACACAGACACAACAGATACACTTCGAATCACCATGACTTTACCAAAATGACACAATGACACACACAGTATGTGCAGTACATGTCCAAAATCACATAAAATAGTCACGTTACATTTTACAGCAAAACCAAGTTCATAATAATAGCAGGAAAATATGAAAAAGTGATGTAATGTAGAATTGTAGTATCACACTTCTATAAATAGGGAGACTCATGAAAGAAAAGTTATAAAAAGAAAGGTTAGTGATAAAGCAGCAGAGGCCAAACAGTGTTTTCCTACACTTCCCATCATGCAGTTTCTGTTGTTGATGTCATCTCAGTTTGAGTTTGGAGACTACACATTTGGAAGTGAAAGCCTGTGTTGTAAATTTGAGGCTGTTTATGATCATGTCTCTTGTAATCTGTCTCTTGTTATGAGTTATTTCTTCAGTCCAGAACAGATGCTGCTTTTCTACACCCTACTGCCTCTTCTTAGAAGTCTCAATTCCTCTTTTCCTCCACACATTTTCACTCTCACACTGCATAAATCCCATTTCTAACTCCACCTTTCTTGTTGTTTCTCCCTCTTTGCCTTTTCCTCTCAGATGACTTGCTGTCCTCCCAAGAGAAGTCCTCAGGGATGAAAGACGTGATCGTTTCCATAGACACCAGCAAAGACTCTGATGGTGATTCGTCCAAGCTGTCCTCCAAGGCCACCAGCCTCCAGAACAGTCCAGCCATACAGAAAGGTCAGCCAGCCTCAGTATCTATGCCTCCACATCCATATAGATGACATCA
This sequence comes from Scomber japonicus, assembly GCF_027409825.1. Lineage (NCBI taxonomy): Eukaryota > Metazoa > Chordata > Actinopteri > Scombriformes > Scombridae > Scomber > Scomber japonicus. The sequence continues at coordinate 2,817,106 of NC_070596.1, read as the reverse complement.
TTCAGTTACATTTGATCTGGCCAGCAGGCTTTAAGAGAAAGTTGTTGCTTACAGTGATGCTCAGGTAGAAAAGGGAGGGAAATATTCTGATTTATATAAAGTTATAAAGTTAGGATATCATTTAGCAATAAATATATTAAAGCTATTAATGCTGGTACATAGTATACAGTATGTCTTCTTAATGTATTATTCTGAACATGGTTTAAGGCTGTGTACTTTTGTTTATCTTCCTCAATACCATTCCAGGTCATGACATGAAGGAAGACTTTTCCTCCAGGAAATCAGTTTAACACCATTCTCAGATCCT